>NW_027530016.1:1981566-2048320 GCF_008692635.1 Crocuta crocuta
ACAGAATCCTGGAGAGCTGGTCAGGAAATGTTTCTAAGAGGTCTGTAAACTTCCTGGCTCTTCTTTCCTCCTGGACATTCAGTTGTTCCTTTCATTCTCTAAGTTACTCCTCTATGGCTCCATACATCTCTCTCTCTTTTAAATTTAAGTTCATTTCTATTGCTTGCAACAAAAGAACTCTAACTGGTCCAAATAATTGTAAAGAGTATTCATGGAGGGGAATGCCCTTCTACCTGCTGGATGGAATGCTGTCTCATTCGTGAATCATTTAATAAAGCCAACTAGATCTTCAAAAAAAAAAGAGAGAGAAAGACAGAGAGACAGAGAGAATAGTTATAGGGAAGAGAGGGAAGTTTACCCCCCTCGAGCCCTCAAAAAAAAATCCATAAATTTTTCACTCCAACACAAGTTTTATTTTTTCATCTTACCTATCGGTTCACCACTACGTGGTTAGAATCACGGTATACATATCATCTTGCATTTCAATTTTTCTACCTAACATTGTACCTGCAAATTCTCTTAGTGTTTCTGTAAGGTATTCTATACATCATCTTTAATGTATGTTATTTTCTTGTACTGACATATCATAATTTATTAAATCTTGATCCAGGAGTTGGATTTTTGGGTTGATTTTAGTATTTTGCCAGCAGACGTAATGTTCAAAAGGAACATTTTCACAGCAAGCTTTGTGCTTCTGTTGAGTCATTTCTTTCCTTAGGATAGATTTATAAAATTGAAAAATGGATCTGCTATTGTTCTTATCCTTGTTCCTTTCATGCATCCGATGTGTTGCTTTGTAAAGTGAAAGGTGCTTTTGTGCCACAAGCAATTTTCCGTTTTGTACATTTGGATTTCCATTTATAGGATATTCTTAGATTGGGCAAATTCAAACAAATAGAATTTTACTTGGTTATAAATCGTGTTCTGTGTTATGACTGTTCTACAAGTATTCAAGTGAGTATAACTTTTTACATAAACCTTTTATTGACTATATCATAAATAAATAAAATGGCACAAATCAGGAGAGTAAGAGTTCAATGGATTTTCACAAAGTAAACATGCCCTTGTGACTATTATGAAGATCAAGGGGGACCACTAATACTCTAGAAATCCCCTGTGCCCCCACTCAGTTACAACCTCCAGTCAGATAGTCACAATCCTTGGGGCACCTGGGTGGCTCAGTCAGTTAAGCATCTGACTTTGGCTCAGGTCATGGTCTCATGGTTCATGGGTTTGAGCCCTGCATCAGGGTCTGTGCTGACTGCTCAGAGCCTGGAACCCACTTCGGATTCTGTGTCTCCTTCTCTCTCTGACCCTCCCCCGCTCACACTCTGTCTCTCTCTCAAAAATAAACAAACATTAAAAAAGGAAAAAAAAGATACTCACCATCCTGAATTCTATCACAGTAACCTAATCTCTTCTGTTTTGGAGCCTTAAATAAATGCAACTTTTTGTGTACTGTTTCTTTCAACTCGACATATTTATAACCCTTATCTGTGTGTAGCAAGCAGTCTGTCCATTCTCATTCTGTGTAGCATTGCACTGCACAGAGATACCTAATCTATGTAGCCATTCTACTATTGATGGACATTTTGGTTTTTCCAAATTTTGACCACTGCTGGTTTGTAGGTTACACACATATTCAGTTTTCTTAGAAACTGCCAAACAGTTTTCCAAAGTCATGTACCAATTTACCACCAGCAGCATAAAAGAGAGTTCCAGTGGCTCCCCATCTTCTAATTTTACCTTGTGCTTTTGCTGTGTTTATTGTACTCTCGAATATTCTCTTTTTGGAAGTAACTGTTCAAGTCTTTGACCCAGTTTTGAAATTCTAACTAATAAATGATTAGATTGGAAAATCATCATTTTGTAATCAGAGTAATTATTAATTCAGGAAAGAATCATCAAAAGATGTTAAAGGTTAGTGGGTGAGGGGAACTGGGTGGCTCAGTCAGTTAAGCATACTGCTCTTGGGTTTCGGCTCAGGTCATGATCTCAGAGTTCATGAGTTTGAGCCTTGCGTCAGGCTCTGTGCTGGCAGTGCAGAATCTCCTTGGAATTCTCTCTCTCTCTCCCTGTCTTTCTGCCCCTTCCCCCCTGACCATAAATAAACTTTTAAAAGAAAGTTAGTGGGTGAAATTTAATGAAAAACAAGATATTTATATAATTTCAAAATATCTCCACATAAAATACCTTTAGTTACATAGAGGAAACTTTAATTTGATAATAGAGGAATGTGATATACATCACCTTAACTAGGTGATTGAAGTTAACAATATCAGTAATGGGACAAATCAAAGCCCTGGGCATCCTGATGGAATACACTGTCACAGGTATAGTATTACTTCTCTGGTATTCCTGCCAAAAATGCATTATCTGAATCAATTCATGAGGAAACATTAATTGAACCCAGTAGGGATACATTCTGCATAAGAACAAGCTTGTGCTCTTCAAAACATCAGGATCATAAAATAAAAAATAAAGATAACGAATTATTTTAGATTTTAAAAGATTAAAGTGACATGACAATTCATGTAATGTGCGATCCTGGATTGGACTCTGGACCAAAAAAAAAAAAAAAAATACATTTTTTAAATTACAAAAATTGTATTAGAAAAACTGGTTAGATTCAGTAAGGTCTGTAGATTATATTAAATTATATATCCTGGTTTTGGTAATTTACTATGGTTATGTGCATGGATTGTCCTTAAGAAAAACATACTGAAGCATTTTAGTGGTAGAAAGATATCATGTCTCTTAAATAGTTCAGAAAAGTAAATAGCTTTTAAATAGACAAAGTGACATTAAAAAGACAAATGTGATAAAATGTAAATAATTACAGAATCTTGCTGAAGGTGATACAGGAGTTCTTCCTCTTTTATTATGACTGTTCTAGAAGTCTAAAACTATTTCAAAATAAAAGACTACCAAAAAGAGAGGAAATCCCTAGTTTGCTAAGAGTTTTAAATCATGAAAAGATGTTGAATTTTCTTAAATTCCTTTCCTGCATCTACAGGGAGGAATGTATGCATTTTCTTTTAGACCATTAATTGGGTATAGAGTAAGATTTTAAGGTTAAACCAACTTTGAATACTTGAAATAAACACATATTTTATGTATAATATATTATTGAGTTTGTTTTGCTGATATTTAATTTAGAAGTTTTTTTCATCTTTGATAAGAGAGAGACTGGTCTGTAATTTTCCTTTCTTGAAATGACCTCAGGTTTGGGGATCAGCACGTTATTGGCCTCATAAAATAAATTATCATTTCCTTTTTCTGTTCTCTGAAAAAGTTTGTATATGATTGGTATTACTTTTTCCTTAAATATTTAGAAGAATATACTGGTGAAGTCATCAAGTTATGGAGATTTTTGGGAGAAGATTTTTTTTTTTATTTTTTGTTAATGTTTATTTATTTTTGAGAGAGAGAGAGACAGAGAGACAGACAGAGCATGAGAGGGGAGGGGCAGAGAGAGAGGTAGATACAGAATGTGAAGCAGGCTTCAGCTCCGAGCTGTCAGCACAGAGCCCAACGTGGGGCTCAAACTCATGGACCCTGAGATCATGACCTTAGCTGAAGTCCGACACTAAACCGACTGAACCACCCAGGTACCCCTATTGTGTGAATATTTTTAATCACTATTTAGTTTCTTTGGTTGATAGGACTACTTCTTTGCTGTCACTTATTGTAAGGTGGGTTGTTCTAGAAATTTCCCATTTCATCGACATTTTCAAACTTATTGACATTAGGTTTTCTAAAATATTTTCACTTCAACTTGTAATGCCTGTAGGATTTATGGTGATATCCCCATTTCCAAGCCTCATAAAGGTAATATGCACCCTTTTTGTTTGTGTGTCTGTTTTATATGTGTGAACTGTCTTGCTATCGATTTACCAGTTCTATTATTTTTTTAGTGACTCTTCTCCACATTTTTCATTAATTTTTTCCTCTTCACTTTATCTTTACATTTTTTTGCTTTATTAATTTTTTAAAGCTTATTTACTTATTTTGAGAGAGACAGAGAGTGTGAGTGGAGGAACAAGAGGGGGGGAATCTCAAGCAGAGCTGAAACCAACAGTCGGATGCCCCACCAACAGAGCCACCAGGTGCCCCTATCATTACCATTTTTATACTTTCTTCAGGGTTAATTGTTCTTTTCCCCATAAGTTCTTGAGATGGATACTTAGGTAATTCTTGTTTAAAGCTATACATTTCAGCCCTTAAGATGATAAATTCCTCACCAAAAACAGTTTTAGCTGTGTTAATGTGTCATATTTTTATTTAGTTCAAAATATTTTTTCATTTCCATTGTTATTTTTTTTTCGACTGATGGATTATTTACAAGTATATTGCCTAATTTCTTGGAAACTTTGCAGTTTTAAAAAAAAATGTTGACTGCTAACTTAACCCTCTCTGCTCAAATAACATACTCTGTATGATTTCAGTCTTTTGAAATATGGTGACTCTTGCTCTATGGCCTAAGTGATTGTCACTTTTAGTAAATGTTCAATGCTCACACGAAACAAAAGTAATTCTGCAGTTGTTGCATGAACTATTCCATATGGATTAATTGTGTCAATTTTGTTAGTCATGTTTAAATGTTGTGTACCCTCACTAATTTTTTCTCATTCTTTCCAACACGGAGAGATGTATTAAAGACTCCTGCTGTGATTATAGATTTGTCTATTGCAGTTTCTGCAGTCCTTTTGCTTTAAAGGACTTTGCTTTTAAATAAAGTTATCACACTTTATTCCTAACAATGCTTCTTTCCTTAGAGTCTACCTTATATATTATTGTATCGCTATCCCAGCTTACTTTGGGTTAGTGTTTGCATAAAATGTCTTTGTTTCACCTTAAACTTTTTTGTGGTATTCGTTTATTTATTAATTTATTTTTCTCTGTCTAGGATTTTATTAGACTAATGTTTTCCCCAATATACCTGTTTTGGAAGATGGAGTCAAAAAGGTACAAACTCAAGTGAAATAAACAAGGTAATCTAATCAGTTCTACAAAGTGTATTTTGTAAAAGAAATAGTACTCAGAACCAACCAAAGAAGCCAGGGAGTCCCAGCATGGACTATAAGAGAACTTGGGAAGATATACTTATGCCCACAATACTGACCCTGTCCCTGACCTTTCTCCAGAAGACCGGAGTCCAGGAACCCCCAACCCCCTTACAGAGGTACTGCTGCTTCTGGGACTGGGACTACGGCCTTGGAAATCTAATGGGAGTAGCTGGTCTGAAGGGGCATGGCACACCCTCAGGTACTTCTGTGGTATAATTTTATTTTATTTTATTTTTTAAAGTTTATTTATTTATGAGAGATAGAGACAGCATGAGTGGGGGAGGAGCAGAGAGGGAGGGAGACAATAATTTTATATTGTAACTTTTATATCTTTTGTAAACAGTATATATATACTTGTAATATGATATTATTAAATATATATTTAAAACTGATTTGGGAATCTCTGGTTCTTAATGGAATGGTATGCCATTTACATTTATGGCGATTAAAGATATATTTGGATTCATAGCTAACATCTTACTATTTTGTTTTCTATTTATCCTACTTGTTACTTGGTCCTTCTTTCTCGCCTTCCTTTGACTTAATTGACTACTTAGAAAAATTATTCTGCTATCTTTCTTCTATTTATACATTATACTGTTTATGCATAATTTTACTATTCTCTTAACAGTAACCTTGAGTTTATAATATGTACCCTTGACTTGTTTCAGCTTAGCATAAATTAATACTTTAACTGCTTTTGAGGCAAGATATCCTTGCTGGCAACCTTATCAGAGGTATATACTATCCTGATCTGTTATCTAGGAATAGACGTAGGTCTTTACCATTTATGGAAACTGACTCCTGTCTGGTTCTCTATCCTTCTGGGTTCAACAGATCCCAATTCTCCTGAAGTGAAGTCACTCCCCTTTGCTTAGAAATCCTTCCCCTGCCAGAGAGCTATGTTTTCTGCCTCCCTGAGGCTTTAGAAAATCACCATCTTAACCCTCCCTTTAGAGCAGAGAAGGGAAAAATACTTCTCTTCTTACTATGATAAACTTATAGATAAGAAAACAGGATACAATTTCTTAATCCACTATCCTCTCATACCTACTAATATATTGGGGTTTTTTTTTAATGTTTTTTTATTTATTTCTAGGAGAGAGAGAGAGAGACAGCGTGAGCAGGGGAGGGTCAGAGAGAGAGGGAGTCACAGACTGAAACAGGCTCCAGGCTCTGAGCTGGCAGTCAGCACAGGGCCCGACGCGGGGCTCGAACCCACGAACCGCGAGACCATGACCTAAGCGAAAGTCGGATGCTTAACCGACTAAGCCACCCAGGCTCCCCTAATACATTGAGTTTTAAATCTAACCATAATCACAATATTTCCCTGGGAAATTAATTCCAAGTTACAAACACTTATCCTTTAGGGAAATTTTAGAACCCAATCTAAACACAATGTGTATAATAGCATTTTTCTGACTTTATTTCGGGGAAGGAAAAATTGCAGAGACCAATGATAAGGCCTCTCGTTACTATAGGAAATTCTGGTTACTTTACTTCAGGGTTTTGCTTCAACACTAACATTTAAAAACGAGTGAAAATGAGGGAATGTATGATCTCTTACCAAATTGCGTGATATTTTTGTGCCTGTAGTTGTTTTCGTTAGGACACAAATGACATAGAGATAGAGAAGGGTAATAAAAGATATAATTCCCTGAGGCACACTGTAAAGTTAAAAAATGCAGTCATAAATACAGATGGAGGTTAAGTTTTAATTTAGAGAACTATGTTTTGAGTGTTATAGTACTTAGGCCAAAGAGCCATGAGATTATGGCCTGGTTCAATAAAAAATATCTTATGATTTTCCTGAAAGTTCCTTGAGAAACTCTTCAGACACAAAAGTGGTAGTAGTTTTGACCTAGCAGCTACTGCTTTTGCTAAAAGTAAGCATACTGATTCTGAAATTGATCTCATTCTTCAATACCCAACTTTGGTTCTGAGGAGAACTAAATACTAGAATGAAGGCAGAATCTTAACAAGGTACATTTGTGTGTGGCTACATAGCATAGCATAAGAGGAAATGTTTTTCTAAAATGAATTGTAAGTTTGGACTAGGATCATCTGAAAACTGGAAATGATCTATAAAACAAGTCCATAGTCATAAAATAAAATTTTAAAATCTGCTTTTACTCATAAGAGATTTTCCACACTTAATCATTCAAGAGCTGATTATCCAGAATGTGTAATATACAAACCCGCTATTTCTTTTTTTCCCTTCTGCTGCCTGAGTTTTGGTCATTTCACAGCTCATTACTATTCTCTCTCTGGGAAAATAAAAGCAAATGTAGCTCCAACTAGTATTTTCAGCTTTCTAGATAAAGGCTTCATAGGAAGGGTAATAATTATTGGTTTATACATCACTTTTCTTTAATAAGTATCTGGTTAGACTCCACTGGGCACAGGGGAAGGATTTTAAAAGTTCAAGACATAAATAAATAAATAAATAAATAAATAAATAAATAAATAAATGTTCAAGACATTCTCCCTGATCTTAAGGCTCTTACAATATAATCAGAGAAACAGGGTTTGTGTACAATAAAGCTAAATATTAATGCAAGGCAATATATACTTAAACAACAACATGAAAGAATTCTCTTCATACGAACATAGTATATAAGAGAGCTTTATTTTTTCTTTCTACTTCTCAGTATCTAAAATGTGGCTCCAGCATACTGAGAAGAACGAGTCATTTTGATAGAATCATCATAGAATACAAAAGAACTTTATAGACCTATTGTGGTTTAGAAAAGGGAGAGCATAGTATGGACTGACAAGATTGTCATAGAAATTCTCAATAAGGTAGTGAGACTTGAGTTAAATATCAAAGAATGGATGGAATTTTAATGTGGGAAAAAGGGGGGGAAGAAATTTCTGCACAAAGGAAAAAAATCCCATAATTCTACCATTAAGCCCATTTATATATTTAAATGAAATATTTCAAGCATATAGGATATAGAAAATAATATCACAAACTCATCTTTCCTATATAGGATATAGAAAATAATATTACAAACTCATCTTTCCTACCAATTTTTCTCAAACCTTTACTTTTTGCCATATTTGTTTCCAATCCACTTTTCGGCGGGGCGGGGGGGGGGGGAATACAGANTATCTTTCTTTTTCAGCAGAGGTAACAACTATCCTAAATTTACAGTTATTATGACTTCGAGTATTTTTAATTGTTTATCACACATGGAAATACGTACTATTATTCCATGGGTCAAAAGTTAATGTAAATGGTAACATGCTTTATGGGTCTCCTGCCACTCTTTTGTTTTCACTAGGTATTCTATTTTTTGAGATTGAGGCATATTATAGCTCCAGTTCTAGTTTACTTATTTTAACTACAATATAGTATTCCACTGTGTGGTCATACAACAATTTCCTTAACCATTCTCAGGACGATAAACATTTAGGTTGTTTCCAATTCTTTTCCCATTACACAGGATGCTTCAAGGAGTAGTCATTTATATGACTCCTTATGCGTTGAAGGGAGAGTTTCTTGCATATATATATAGAGAGAGAGAGAGAAATGGAATTGTTAGATTGTAAGATAAGGACATCTTGCTTTTTAATAGATGTTGCTAGATTGCCTTCTAATGTAATTGTACCAATTTATTTTCCACTCAGTAGTATGTAAGAGTTCCCATATCTTCCTTACCTTTGCAATTTTGCTGACTACAGCACAGGCATGGAACCATCAGCATACCCTGGAATTGATTCTTCCTGTAAACGGGCTATTTGTGTCGGTGATGCTCAGAGTTGGATCTCGTTATAAGGCAGCCTGGCCCAGGCTTACAGGAGATAGAAGTCCTCTCCAAGAGAACTGGGGAAGAGTAAAGAAAGAATGATATAGTGGCTGGAGACTGCACGGACATTTTAACCATCATTTCGTCCCCACTCTCTAGCACAACCTGAATCTCAGTAAGCGAGGCTCAGTAGGTGTTCCATTGAGTGGAACTAATCATTAAGCCTGATCTCTTTCCGGTTTTCACTTCTCTAAGCTTCAATTTCCCCATCTGTAAATTACAGACGATAATAGTTTAAGGAATCATTCATTCCAAAGATAAAAGAGGATATAAATGTGAAAACATTTATAAACGCTGAAAAGCAATGCAAATTAAGTTAGAAAAGATTTGAAAGCTGTTGCTGTGTCATGACTTCTTAGTATGAATAGATAACATTTTAGCAGTTCAAACCCACTGCCAAATTTCTCATGGGCATCCTTCTAATAAGTCCTGGGGTCGCACATGCCTCCGACTCTGCTCAGGATCACATATAAAGAGTAATCTTAAAAAGGTATTCCAGCTTTATTTATAGCTCTCAAAGAACATCAGAGAACACATTTATGGTTACAGAGTTACACTTGGGTTCCATTCTATTCTCTGTCTAAATAAACCCCAAACTCTTTCTCTAGGACCTAGTTGATTGGGCTTTTGGTTACCTCGCTTTTCCCTTTCTTCCAGCACTTTGAAGGTTGACTTAACTCCTTCCTAGATAAATTATTCCCCTTCTCTTCTCAATTCTCCACTCAGGTCTACAGTCTCTTTACCTTAAATTCCACATCACAAATATATCAAGCGAGGACAAGCTAGAAAACACTGCCTGGGAGAAAAATAGATATTCATATCTCAATAAATCATCCCAGAGGGAAGGTTTGTTATGGAAGCCAGTAACATTATTTTCATTTAATGTTTTAAGAAGAAGGTTTGTAAACACTTTCTGCTGTTTTAAGTGGTCCTTTCTTGAAAGAAAGAAAGAAAGAAAGAAAGAAAGAAAGGATTGCTCACCATTGCTCTACCTCTCAAACTTTCACTTAGACATCTCATAATTGATTCTACCATCTTTATTTATATGACTCATATTTACACATCACGATCTAATTTCCTCTTGCACTTCCTAAATCTGTCACTGTCCTTGTAATGTCTCCTCCTTAATGCCCCTTTCATATTCTCAAACTCAACATACTTAAAAGCGAACTCATATTCATTCCAAATTTAGCTTCCCCTCAGGACTTCCATATTTCCATTGTTGGCATTTTAAGAAACATGTTTATTGCCCAGGCTGTAGTATTATCAGAAGACAAAGAAAATGGGGCCAGAGAGACTAATTAAGAGAATTGCATGCACTATGTAGCAGAAACACACTGCATTCAGATTTGCAGACATGGTGTTTTGGGTTTATTTGGAATGACCAGAGAGGTGGGTGAGAGGTAAACTCTAAATACTAGTATCAGCAACTTAAGAGTGTTATACTTTTCAGCATTAAAAGTTCACATAAACATTTTCAGATATTGGTGCCCAGTTAACAGTTTTGAGGTTGAGATAGAGAAAGACTGCCTACACGAGGTGTCACATTTATGCTTGTAAAAGACTATTCACAAATTTCACAGAGAGCTTGGCTATTTGTAAACAAAATACAAATCAGCAGGAAAATTGTCATGACCTTCCTTCCTTTTGTTATCCCATCAACACATTTAAACTGTTCTGTTGGTATCAGATGCTTAGCTAGGGAAGTTCATAATCGAGTCCTGGTTTAAACATATATACATATTTTATTTTTTATTTGAGAGAGAGAGAGAGTGGAAGTGAAAGGCAGAAGGAAAGAGAGAGAGAATCTCAGATGGACTCCATGCTCAGTGCAGAGCCCGACAGAGCTTGAATGCATGAACCATGAGATCATCATGCTCTGAGCCAAAGTCAAGAGTCAGATGCTTAACCGACTGAGCCACCCAGGCAGTCCTAAAAGTATCTTTAAGTAACAAAGATGATCAGATTCCAGGCAGGAAGTTTGGCTCTAATACTGAGAAGAAACATGCCTTGATTCATCCAGATGGGCTTTGCTATGAGCTCAGACCCAGCAAATGCATCCATGTCTTAGGCAGAGATCTGAGTTATCTTGACATCACCTTGAACTGTGAGCAGGGAGTAGGAATAATGGAAAACTCCTGGCACCTTATTTGAATTATTTAACTGAGCTTTTATTTCTATTTTTTTGGTGTGTTTTGTTCAAGAAAACCTCCATACTAGGTTTAAACCAAATTAGTGAATTTTTTTTCCCCAAAGAGATGAACTTTCTAGATCTATAAGCAGATTGCTTTACCATAGGTTTGGTTGGGAGTAGGGGTTGGAGTCCTCCTAAAGGAGTAACTGTTACTAGAATAAAGCTTCTTCTTCTTTTTTTTTAAGTTTACTTATTTATTTTTAGAAAGAGAGAGAGCACAGAGGAGGGGCAGAGGGAGAGGGAGATAGAGAGTCCCAAGCAGGCTCCTTACTGAAGTGCAGATCCCTACGTGAGGCTTTAACTCATGAACCATGAGATCATGACTTGAGTCAAAACCAAGAGTCAAGAGTCAGACATTTAACCAACTGGGCCACCCAGGTGCTCCTAGAATAAAGCTTGATGTTAAAAAGGCCAGAAGGATAACACTCTGGGCAGTTATCTACCCTGGCAAAAGTGTATATAAACACATTCGTTCAGGACCACCTCAATCTGGCCCCACAGTGGCCTCACTCTATATTTGGAAACTAAGGTACAGGGCAATGCCCTTTAACTGAGGGTATCTAAGGGAAACTATAGGCTAGATATTATGTAAAATAGAACCAGGAAACACTATGCTCTAATGTATCATGGGATAAAAGTTTAATATAATCAGGAGCTTCATCCATAAGATTATTTTAGCATCTTTTAGTCTCTTTCCCAGCCTGTATCCCGCCTGTACTTTCTTGCAGTCATTTGATACTTTGTTGTCTATTTTTCACACAGCCTGGACCCCTCAATGATTAGTTGAGTTAAAAAGATATTAACTACAGGGCTGACCAAAGAGCACCCCGTTGAACCCCTGGCTTCTCAAGCAGATAGGAAGTTCTTATCTATCCAAACACATCTATAGGATCTTGTCTAACTTGTCTTTGCAAGACTTCACGTGGTTGCAATATTGGGTAGAGGCACTCTGTGCCTTGTTTTGTTGTTGGTGTTATTGTATATGCTTGGTGATGAGAAGATGATATCTGGTCTGATGAACTCTTGGCAAGACAGGAAATTCATAGTAGGATGCATAAGGCCAAGTTTCTTGTCCCTGGCATTTTATGGCAATGAGGCTTCTAGAACGCCTTTGATGATCTGATTCAGAGGGGAGCAAATATGGGTTTTGGGGATTTTTAAAATCAGGACTCAGTAGCCAGGTTGGAATTGAGGATTCTGTCATCTGAATTGCATCCATTGGTGTTGAGCAGTACAGTGGCTAGGAGTTTGTCATGGCTATAAAAAAACTGAATCAAAGTTTAGGCTATAATAGTGTTCAGATAACAGGTAGTTATAATCTTCCTTTGGTCAACATTGATCAGACTGCATTTGGAATACTGAACTCACCTCCTAGTACTAGAGTTTAAAAAGATATTAACAGGGGTGCCTGATGTGACTTAGTTGAGTGTCCGACTCTTGGTTTTAGCTCAGGTCATGATCCCAGGGCTGTGGGATCGGGTTCGGTATGGGGCACCATACTGAGCATGGAGCCTGCTTGGGATTCTCTCTCTCCCTTTCTCTCTCCCTCTTCCCAGCTGGTGCCTGGGTGCTCGCTTGCTCTCTCTCTCTCTCAAAATAAATGAACATTAAAAAAATAATTTACTTAAAAAATAAATAAAATTTACAAAAGATATTAACAAATTAAATGTGTCCATAATGAAAGAATCTGGATGAGATGCATGAAGACTATGACGCAGAACCAAACTGAAGGGGATCTGGGAGAATACAACTAAGAGAAGACACAACAGCAGAGCAGGGACTATGAACTGCAGTGGTTAGATTGACATTGACCTCCATAATGACAGATCTGATGACACTTTTCTGTCTCCCTCCTTGACGGTCTCTTTCTGGCATTTAACACAGCTTGATCACTCTCTTAAAATTCCCTCCTTTGCTTCATTGATATCAATTGTACTAGCTCAGCATATGGCAAAATTGAATTCAAAGTATAAGATGCGCCCGTGAAGAAGGAGAGAAAGAAGGAAGAAGGACGGGCTAGGAAGAGCCTCAGTCTGCAGGGATGCTCTCAGACTGGCTCAGTGAGGCTCCTGGGGTGCCCCCGAGCAAAGGTTGCCCATTAGAGGAAATTGCGTGGTCAGGAATAGCTGGCTGTGCTCAGTCATTTGTTGGGAGCATCTGGGGAGACTGAGGCCTCTGCATGGGTGACTGTGATGGATCCCAAAGGCATGGTGGCTGGAGGCTGTCAGTGATTCACACTCCTTACAGTAGGTGCTTCCTTGAAGGGACTCCTAAGTGTTCATACCTATGGCTACCATACCATTCCATTTCCACATAATGGATCCTACCTTTCTAGCCTTCTTTGCTATATCCTCTGCCTTTGCTCACGGTCTAAATGTTGGGGTTTTCTAGGAACCCGTTTCTTGCCTATACCACCTATTTTCCCTATGAGAATTCATCTCAACACACAATTTCAAATATATCACCAAATGTTGATGCTGAGTCCATACATTCATTCAGACCATTATTTTCTCCCACCTGGACTGCTGCAATGGTCTCCTAACTATTCTCCCAGCTCATCTCCAGTCTGGCCACCTGTCTCCAATTCATTCTCCACCAGCAGCTGGTGAAATATTTCTAAGGCGCATATGAGACCAGGCTACTCCTGTGCTGAAAACCCACCTTTTGTTCTCAAGAAGAAATGTGAATTATTCAACACAATTTACATGCTCCTTAATGGACTGGTCCCTGCTTACCTTTCTAGCTTCAGTTGTTATCCTTAAATGGAACTACTTTAGTTTCTTCTAATGTAATCTCTTGACCCTTGGTATCGAGTATACGTTCTTGCCTGGCTAATTCTCTACTTGTCTTTTAAGTCTCAGCCTAGAGGTTCCTTCCTCTGTGAAGACTTCCATAACCTGCAAAGACTAGATTCGGTGCCTTCCTATGTGATCCCAGGAACTGTGAAAAAGGGCAGGTGGGATCTTGGTTGTGAATTTACAGAGGGCAGTGAAATGCCACTTGGGTGCTAAGTATTGGAAATAAGAGGGGCAATATTTCAGGAAATATACTATATGAGATAGAAAGGAATACTACAATAAGTAGTTTGATGGGGATGATGGTTCTACCAGGGACATGACAGGCAGACATTCTCAATCCAGTCACCCCCATCCTCCACTCCAGCCCAACCCTAGACATTCTGAAATATGTGTGGTTATTTTTGTTGTTGATGTCAGTGTGGCTGGGAACAGTATTAAAATAGAGGATGGTCCCACACAAGGAAGAATTGTCCTACCCCAAATGCTAATAAAACCTCCATTGAGAAACACCGTACTGGGACATATCCAAATCTGGGAGCAGAACTGAATTGCTCAGAACATCAGAGTGAGAGCTGAAAGCTGACACCTGAGAACTTTCATCTCCATCTACTGCCCATGCAGAGCTCTACCTTACCTGTAAACAAATGTGGACTATACAATTTAAAAATATATTTGTTTTTGAGAGAGAGTGAGAGAAATCATGCACATAAGAGAGAGCAGGGTAGAGGCAGGGAGAGAGGGAGACTCACAAACTACAAGATCATGACCTGAGCCAAAGTCAGAGGCTTAACTGACTGAGCCACCCAGGTGTCCTGTTCAAAGAAAATTTAAAAGCATATATTGGCTTGAAAAAGAGCCAAATTATGAGCCTAAGGAACACCAAATATATACTTCTGGCTCTGCACCCCAATTCTTATCTCATTGTAAAGAAATTATCTGAGAATCTGTAGCCCCAATTTGAATTCAATGACTATGCCCTATGTCACGGACAGAACCTAATGTAGCGTTTGGCATGCAATAGATAATAAATATTCCCAAACTATGACTCTCAAAATTTAAATATTAGCTCTGACATCTTTTCTAAGTTTCAACTCTATTTTTTTAATGTTTACATATTTTGAGAGAGAAAGGGAGCGCAGGGGAGATGCAGAGAGGGGGAGGGAGAGAGAGAATCCCAAGCAGGCTCCATGCTGTCCACCCAGAGCCCAATGCAGGGGCTCTACCCCACAAACGGTGAGATCATGACCTGAGCTGAAATCAAGAGTCAGAAGCTTAACCAACTGAGCCAACTAGGTGTCCCTCAACTCTATTTTTTGTCATTAATTTTACATTTCCAGTTGAGCATCTCAATCTTAACTTAATCTTATGAAACAGAATCATTTACTTTGACATAACGTTAAAACCCTCCCCCCCAAAACCTTCATATCTCTTGTTATGGCAAATGCTATCACCCTCTTGGGATCTTCTCAGTTGTTTAAGCCTATTTGTCACCCATTGTGCCTGCTTCCTCACCCCACCAAACTATCAATTCTACCTTCCAATGATCTTTATGTCCTTTCTCTTCTGTCTTCAGTATCCCTGGCCGTAATTCACGTTCTCTTGTATATGTTATTCCAGTTGTTTCTTAAATAATATCTCCATTCCTGTCCCCATGACTGTCACCCTTTAAAGCATTCTGAAATTCAGTGGTGGGGGGATGGGAGGTTGGGTTAAATAGGTGATGGGTCTAAGGAGGACACTTGTGGTAATAAGCATCAAGTAATGTATGGAATTGTTGAATCACTATATTGTACACCTGAAACCAATATAACATTGTAAAAAAATAAAGTTACACTTATATTAAAAAAAGTTTAAAAAATCCAACATATACTCAAAATAATAGCAATTAATACTTTGTGGGCTTGCTGTGTTAGGCACTGCTGACTTTAACGTGTGTTTTTAGTTTTGACTCCATAACAACCCCATTTTGTTTTTTTGTTTTTTTTTTTACAAATAGTTTATTGTCAAATTAGTTTCCACATAACACTCAGTGCTCATCCCCACAAGTGTCCTCCTCCATGCCCCTCCCCCCCTCCCCCCCACATCCATCAGTCCTCAGTTTTTGTCAGCATTCAAGAGTCTCTCATGGTTTGCCTCTCTCCCTTTCCCCCACCATTTCCGCCCTTCTTCTCCCCCTTGTTCCTCCGTCAAGTTCCTCCTAATCCTCCTATACGTGCAAACATATGATATTTCATAACAACCCCACTTTGGAATAACTTCCCAAGGTCATTCAGCGAGGGGACAGAGACAAGATAGGAATCCAGGTACCCTGGCTCAGAGCTCTGCCAGGCTAGGCTGTATGACGTCCTAAAATCTTGGCCATTGTTTCACATATGTCTTGGTCTGATTCTCCCCCTCTGATGGATGGCCTGATTGCCGTGTTTTTTGACCTGAGGCCTGTGTGGTGTTCCTTTTCCAGAGCTGTTGGTCTACTGAAATGTGAGTGGTGATTATGAGGTCAGTGAGCCAAAGAAGTGGATCTGACAGGTAGTTCAGACAAAGAGTTTGCAGGGTAAAACTGAGAGCTGGTACAGAGACCAAAGAATCCCCAAGCCACAGACCCATGAAGGATGGGCTAAGAGAAGGGTGGTCCGGATATACTGTCCGTCTTAGCCTCTACCTTCTCCCTACTATGTGATGGTCACATGGGTGGGTGCTTTAAGGGGCTTAGGGCTAAGTGGCCAGCCTGGAGTGCACGAGCTCCCCTTTATTTCTCTGGCTAACTCCAGCACATTCTTCAAGATTTACCTTTAGCATCCTTCCTATAGCTTCCTGTCTGCATTCCTGCCCCTCTTCTGTGCTTCTCAGTTATGTGAGACTGTACACTCTGAGGGTAGGCGCTGTGCCTTTTCTTCTCCGTGCTCTGTACCACTGGAATTTAATAATCATTGACTCTAAACGCATAAAAGGGAGGCAGATTTGGGCTTAGCATAGAAAAATATTTTTTAGGGGCGCCTGGGTGGCTTAGTCTGTTAAGCGTCCGACTTTCGCTTAGGTCATGATCTCGCGGTTCGTGGGTTCGAGCCCCGCGTCGGGCTCTGTGCTGACTGCCAGCTCAGAGCCTGGAGCCTGTTTCAGTCTGTGACTCCCTCTCTCTCTGACCCTCCCCTGCTCACGCTGTCTCTCTCTCCTAGAAATAAATTTAAAAAAAAATTTAAAAAAAATTAAAAAAAAGAAAAATATTTTTTAAATTTATTTTTGAGAGACAGAGAGTGGGAGTGGGGGAGGGGCAGAGAGAGGGAGATAGGATCTGAAGTGGGCTCTGCGCTGACAGTGCGGAGCTCAAACTTATCAACTGTGAGATCATGACCCGCCGAAGTCGGAAACTTGATCGACGGAGCCACTCAGGGGCCTCAAGAGAAATTTTAAAAAGTATACTGTAAAGCAGAGTACAAGTTAGTACAGGCTGAGAGTCTGGCCTTCACGTCTTAACCCTGCTCAAATTTCATATTTCTATTACTTTGAGCCAACTTAATCTGTACTTCCAAAAATGACGATAGTAATACCTATGTCATCAAGTTGTTGCTAAGAATTAAATGAGATAATACATGGAAAATACTTGGCTCAGTGCCTAGTACCTCGTAGGCACTAGGTAATGTTAGATATTACTATCATTTTTATTATTGCTATTTTCATCATTTACTAGCACTATCTCATAACAAGGCAGGTTGCTTTTAGAAGCACTGAGTTTCCTTTTACTGAAGGTATTCAAGTAGCAGTAAAGACAGGATAGAGGATGTAGAAGCAGTTCTTAAATTGAAAAGATTAGATGACTTCTAAGGATGCTTCTAATCACAGAAGAGGAAAGCTATTTCTCAGATTCAAAGAATGTGTGATCATCAGTGTTACTTCTAGCAAAGTTGAGGAGCACTGGAATAGGAAAAAACATAGACATGGGATCTGGCATCTGCATGTATATATATTACAAACAACAAACTATTTTATTCATTGTGAGCAGTTAATTGCAAAAGTCCTTTTATTTATGCTGTAACCCATATGGCAAATCAGGCCCTTACATGAAATCAATCCCTCTTCAAAAGGACTAGCTAGCTTGGCCCTGCCAAAGGATCAAACACAACCTTAAAGATTGTTTCAGTCCTACTGAAATGCCTTTTCCCTTTGAAAGAAGTCTATTAGTGATGCAAATGCAAAGTTATCTGCACAGATGATAATCCTAGCAAACAAAACCGTGAATCCATAACAGGTTCTCTTGCTGAGAATTTGGCTCTCCCGCCATTAAAAAGGCAGAGAAAGAGAGTAGAGCTGATTCCTATTTGGGATAGTTTGTTAGGTCTGCTTCTCTGAATCCTGGACTAATTATTCTCATGTTTGGCTTAAAGAGGCCAAACAATCCTGCAAATGTGGACAAGCTGAAGAAAGCCTGCAGTCTGGGTCTTTAGCAAGTGCCTTAAACAGGCAAAAGCAGGAATGGTATAACATTTATAATCAGGAGTTTAATTCTCCAGATACCAGAGCCTTAAGGTAAGGTCTGGCTAGAAGAAATCCAACGATAAGCCCTCATGTGGGAGTAACTTAAGTGATATGCACATGTCACTGATGCTTTAATTAAAAATTAGACAACTGGAAGACTATTTGTATAGGTGAAGGGTGAGTCATTTTCCAACATCTTCTATTCAATAAACAACTTCTTTGACAACTTAATATGCAATCTTACTGTAGGCAAAAGGATTGAAAAGTTAACTGTAACTGACTTGACTATTATTTATTACACTTATTTTATCCTTAAGAGGTATGATAAGACCTAGTGTCTGAGGAGTTACGAGGTCTTATCTTAGGGACATTAGGAAACACCAGTGGTCAGAAGGTGTGGTGCCTATGGATATGAGGAGGGCACTTCTGAAGCAAAGTAGGATCGTCAAAGTGGCCCTCGCCTTTTGAAGAAGCTTTTGAGAAGCACCTGGACACAGACACAGCTTCTGAGATTGCGGGGAAGGGTGGCCCCGAGGAAAGCCCCTAAGAACAGTGAGCCTAGCTTTTGGAAATGCCTAGCGGACGGTTTATTGAGAACAGGAAATTAACTCTCCATGTCCACATGCTTTCTTGAACAGGTATTTAACAGTTGGAGCTGCTGTCCACAAAGATCGGGTGCAATGCTCACAATCTGGGTCTCACTCAGGGTGGGGCTTTGGGTAGGTCCACTAAAGAGCTTCCGGATCAATCATGTGTTTACATTTCAGGTGCAGGATGGATCTTGTTCACGCTCCACCCTCCGGCCACCTCTCCTTTGCAAGGTTGCTCACAGCTTGCACTGTCCCCGCCCGGGTCTTTGATAATCCAGGCGTCTCTGGTGAAGAAGGTCAACCACTGCTCTAATTCTGGGCTCTACCAGCTTCCCACGCCTTTCTTTCTGGCTGATGAGCAGCCGCTCAGCGTGTTTTTCCCCCAGAGCTTCCCACGCCCTACCCACTCCACACGCCTCCTGGCTGCCCTCCAGGCCTGCCCTCTTTTGCAGCCAGGCGGGCCAGCTCGAGTGTCGGGTATCAAATCTAGCAAGGCTCGCTGTTCTTAGGGGTTTTCCTCGGGGCCACCCTTCCCCGCAATCTCAGAAGGTCTCTACTACTCGGCTGTGTCTGTGTGCAGGTGCTTCTCAAAATAAACTGGGGCCACTGGCTGTCTTGCAAATTAAAACTACACTACCTGCTTACGGTTGGGACGTGATACAGCCACATCAATCTTTGCTGTTCAGGGACTCAGACGCGAAAAGCAGCTACTTTCTTCCCGTCCCACCACCCCCCGCGGGTCCCGGGGCCCGCACCCCTTCCCGGCTAGGCTCGGCCGCGGTTGGGCGCGGGTCCGCGACGCGGGAACCCANCGCGGGGCCGGGCGCGCGCGGGGCGGCGAGCGCTCCCTCCGGGATCGCGGCTGCGCAGTCGGGCCGGAGCCGGGAAAAGGGGGAGGAGGGTGGAGGAGCCGGAGTAAGGGGGAGGGGGAGGAGCGGCGAAGGCGGAAGCCATGTTGGAGTTGCACTCCGAGCGAGGGGCTGCGAGCGTTCTCCTCTCCTTGTGGGTGTGACCCGGGTTCGGCTGGCTGCAGGCTGCGGGGGCGGGGACGGTTAGNGGGGGTGGGCTGTGCCGCCTTGGAACGAACAAAGGGCCAAACGAGTCACCCCGAGACCTCTGAGCCCTTACCTGAACCCTCCCCTGGACGCGCAGTGCCCGGCCAGGGCTGGACGCGAGCGGGCCTTCTGCTCATTACAGCGCGGACAGGGTCTGGCCGTTTGCTGCATTGGCAGGGGTCAGAGCGACGACCCAGACGGCGGGGGGTTGGCGTATGTCAAACCTGCGTCCATCAGACGGACCTGGGACTGGCCGCTGCGGGTTGGGCACTGCTGCCCACCGGGCCAGGCGGTAGGTACGATCCTGGGCCATCTCCGCCCACGGCCCCCCAACCCCTGGCCTCTTAGCATCCGCATACCAGTTTCTTTTAATCTTCCAAGTAATGACTTTGGTCTGTACCATAGATGTAGTTAGTATAATTTTTTCCTCCCTGTTTTGGAGCAAAAAAGCAACTTTGTTTTCTCCAAATTGGACTGTGGTGCCTTATTAAACTTGTTTTTGTCAGTGACACAGAAGATTCGGGTTCTTTTTTTTTTTTAAGCGAACTGAATACTCAGCAAGGATACTGGTTTGACTGGGTTAGAATTCAAAGTCCATTAGTCGGCCAGCATTCCTGTTGTAGAGGGACCCCTTCTAAATGTGGGAGATAAATCACCCTTCCATGGCCAGCTCAACTCTTGGCCTCGAAGAGGCTGCCAAGAAGCGGATAATGCCAAAGGTGGCGGCAGTCTTGATTTAGTTGTGTGTCCTCTTACTGGTGACTGAAGTACAGCTACTGTTTCACACAGCGTCGGAGGATGCACAAACTTAATTTTACTTGGGAAAGTTTCGTCGTAACTTTATTTTGCCCACGAATGGCAACTCACAGGGCAGCCAGGATTCTGCATTAGTCTCCTTTTGTGGATGATTTGCTTTTTGTCATCACCTGTCTCATCAGTTTTTCTCGTGAGATAATACAGGTGTTTTGTGCACACCGCTTATCTATACGGTACTAGGCATCGAAGCACTTGGGTTGTAGTGGGAAAAGATAGACGTGTTTTTAAATCTTACTGGGAGTTTGTTTATTTTTTGGGGGGGAGGAGCAAGTAGAACATTAAACAACCACTTAGATAATTATTTTATTGCAGTTTTATTTTGCGCTGCCCGGGAGAAAAGAGGATTAGGATTAGGGTTAGGAGGGCATGTAACAGGAAGACCTGATCTCATTTGGGGAGTCAGAGGCAATGGCAGATAGAGGCACATAATCTGGGAAGGCTCTGAGGCCCAAAGGAACAGGGTAAGAATTTGAAAGGCCTGAATGGCCTGGGCAGCCAGAGAAGGGGGGGTGGCCCTAGATCATACAGGGCCCTTAGGACTTATAAGGCGGTCAGATTTTTCTATAGGACAGTGGGGAGCCATGATAGGGTTTTAAGTAGAAGAATAAAATTAGATTCGTACTTTTAAAAGATCTACCTTATTGCAGCGGAGATTGGAGGGGAAAGAACAGTTAGTGCAATAGTCCAGGTAAGAATGGCCATTGACTGTGTTTTGTAATTGGTGTGATTATGAAAGTTGAAGTGAATGGATCCAAGTAGATTAGAGCTGGTTAGGGGAGTCTAGTTATATTTAATTGAAAAATTAACTGAAACTTTACTAGTGTGTAAGTCTTAGGTGACCGTGCACAGTAAGTTCTTTTAAGAATTGGCTATGTATTTACTATATTTAGAAAAAATAGATGGTAGTTAAGCCACATGATTAAAAAGTAAAAAAAACAAAAACAAAAAAAATTAAGGCCTGTAATTTCCTAAGGACATCTACGTGCAATACAGGTATAAATTGATTACTCTTGTTGTCTGTTTAAAGTAATGATAATGAGAATTAACATTTGTGGAGTGCTTATTATTTGCTAGGCGCTGCTGTAAGATTTTTCCATGTATTAATTTACTTACTCCTTAAGCAACCCTATGAAGTAGGTGCTGTTATTAACTCTGTTTTGCATTTGAGGAAACAGAGGCACAGGGAATTTGTAGTAACTTGCCAAAGTGGGTAAGTGGCAAAGCCACAATTTGAACCTTATGCTTTAGAGACTGCTTTTTTTAAAAAAAAATTTTTTTAAATATTTTATTTCTTTCTGAGAGTGAGAGCGAGCGCAGGAGAGGGTCAGAGAGAGAGGGAGATATAGAATCTGAAGCAGGCTCCAGACTCTGAGCTAGCTGTCATCACAGAGCCCGACGCGGGGCTTGAACCCACAAACCAGGAGATCATGACCTGAGCCGAAGTTGAACGCTTAACCGCCTGAGCCACCCAGGTACCCCTAGAGACTACATTCTTAACAATAGCAGTACTGCCTCTAAAGAGCTAGGGTATGGACAGAGAATGTATTACTGAATTTCTGGAGGAAAAATTAAGGCACACCTTTATTTTTTTTTAATTTTTTAATGTTTATTTTTAGGAGAGAGAGAGAGACAGCATGAGCAGAGGAGGGTCAGAGAGAAAGGGAAACACAGAATTGGAAACAGGCTCCAGGCTCTGAGCTGTCAGCATAGAGCCCGACATGGGGCTGGAACCCACGAACCGTGAGATCATGACCTAAGCGAAAGTCGGGACGCTTAACCGACTAAGCCACCCAAGCGCCCCTAAGGCACACCTTTTAGTTCAGCATATGCGCTGTAGCCATACTCTGTTAGAGCGGATCTTTAAGTAGTAGTTGGAATACTTAACTGCTGCTGTGCAGCCAGGCCTCATTGTTTTTGTAGAGTCTGCCAAGTGGACATCAGATAATAGATGCTTGATCCCCGCGCCAGACTTTTCCCATACCAGGGGCCCAAAGCAGAGAAACTCCATGTGGTTTTTGGCATCATACCCCCTGCTTGCTAAATCACCCAAAGCTTACGTTGTTTGTATTTTTGTCTGTAATCATGTCCACATATAAAGATAACAGATTTTTTTGTATTTGTTTCACTGTTTTAGACTTTTCTTAATTATACAAATTGTGTTGATTGGAGAGGAGTACATTAGAGGGTTTGTTTTCAAAAGCCAGTGTGTATGATGTGCTCCTTAATTTGTCAGTGTTTAGGTGCTAAAAATGGAAAGATCAGATTAAATAAATAAGCTGGAGACTTAATTATTTATAGTCATTCTTAGAAGGTGAGTGCTTCAAGGGATTTTTATTTTAAAACTGTATCCTACCTAATGTAATAATATGCTTGTTCATGGTGGCATGGTTTAGTTAAAAAGCACTGCAGTAGAATGTGGAAGATCTGGAATTCATTAGTTGTGTGGCCTTGTAAAATCATTTAGCCTTTCAGCTGTTTTGTTGTGAAGGTGTTATTACCCTCATATGCCTTTCTGTTTATGGTGTTAGATAAATAACTTGAGTTTTACCCAACAAATAAGTTTTCATTTTTTTCTAGACCAAAAAATACAAGTATACATTTTCTCTGCACTATCTTAAAGTATATGAAAACATAGTTTTAAAAAAAGTCATGCTTTTAAATGTCCTGTAACTCTGTGGACTTTATCTGTGAAATGAAGTATTTGTGGCAGCGGTTACCTAGGGACCTAGGAGTTGACAACTAGAGAGCTCAGTGGTTGGGCCTCAGGAGGTGCACGAAACCCTCTGACATTGGTAGGTTTAACGTACGTAAGGGTATTTTTTTTGAGACATGGCTTATAGCATTCATTACATTTAGAAAAACAAAAAGAGTGAACGTCTGTAGGTTTGTCATCTCAAAAAGTTCTCTTGGAGAAATGAGGTAGTTTACTGGATCACATGATCAACGTTTATCAACATTAATGGGATTTTTCACATGCATTGTACTATCTTCTTTCAGGTAGTTTTTTCAGTTTAATTTGTCTTACTCCTACACCATGTCCTGTTGTTTTTCGAGATTTATTGCTAGAGAGAAGCAGAAGACACGAAGGCTGGAGATGGGGGAAGGCAGAGATGCCTGAAGGACCGGTCTCCCTGTATTTCTAAGGAAGTGTCTCCCCTAGTGCCAGGGCTTAGGCTTGATCCCTGTGAGTGACAACCAGGTGTGTCTCCAGGTTGTGCTTCCTCCTGAGCTCTAGCCCACTGTCTCCACCCGGCCTCTTTACAGAGCACATCTGCCTCGGGATGGGCCTTTCCTTGTATCCGCCTTTTGTCAAAAGCCCCAGTGTTGACATTTTGCTAAGGCTTGGGGCCTTGGAATCATCTTTTATTCTGGACAGGACTTTGTAGGCATTTCCCAAAATGTGTCTGGGATGCTCCAGAGAAAGCATTACTATCAGTATACTAAAGACTGAGACGGCACATGGTAAAGAAACCTGTTAAATGTTGCTTAACCCAGCAAACTCTAAACTTACTTGACCGTGGGATTCTTTTTCTCCGTAATACATATTGCTTGCCCTTAGAATCAGTGTCCTGTAGAGAGCCTGCTTTGGAAATGTTGATACTGATTTTATCAGTGTCTGTTTGGAAGCCATTCCCTGTGAAGCAGAGGCTGCACTGTTGCTAAGCATCAAAGTAGCACTCACATGGTAGTCTGTGTAAGCAGACGCAGCCTCTATGAAAGCTGATAGGAGAAAAACGGAAGATTGGGCGGTGAGATCGGAAAATTCATTTGTTCAAGCATACAGTGAATTGTGTTAGCTGGTTTGTAGCTGTGTATCTTTCAAGGTGTTCTGATTGGTATCCTCAGAGACTAATTCTTTCACTATAGTCCATGTTTGTAAGATTGGAAAACTCAGTTCTGAAACCTAACTTCTTTTGAGGAACATGAATACCTTAAAGCATGGAGAAAAGAATAGCTGAAGGAAAATAAAGCCTGATTGTCTGAGGCTGTGCTTATTTTCTACTTTCCTAGAGGACAAAGACCTGAGAAAATGGTCCTATACTTCAGGAAGGTCGTTTGAGTATTTAAGGTAAATTGAGGTAGAATTTTCCAGCATCAGTAGATATTTGAGATGGAAAGTGACAGTGGGAGCTTTCCTGAGAGCTTTAAAAACAAGAACAAAAAACCCAGGTTATCTGACTTTGCTATGGATCTGATTACCTAAAAGCGGTACTTACTTCCAAGGTTTAATATGTGCATATAATTATTTGTGGCAGAACATTTAATACCTTATTTTGTATTGAGAGTGAATAGGTTGGTGGTTCTCTTTTGAGAGTACATTGAACAACCATCCTACGTTGAATAGCAATACAATGAAAGGAAATGTGTTAGGGACTGTGAGTGGAGTAGCAAAAGTGACAGTCTTGGCACCTGGTATTTATAGGAATGTAAAATATGTACCTACTTTGAGCTATCATAGTTTGGACTTCAAAACCTTTTTGATGTCTTCTTTTCTATCATATTAAGTCTCTTACAGGCTGAGAGATGGTCTAGACACTCTATAATCTGGACAGCTGACTTCTCTGTAGCTTAGTAAAGTGGTTTAAGAGCTGGGTTCTGGAGTCACACTGCCTGGATTCACCACCCTTAGCCAATTACTTAATCCTTTTTTCTGTGCCTCAGTTTACTCAGCTGTAAAGTAGTGATGCTTGGAAAAGTGTTTAGGACTGTGCCTTACACAGTGTGCCTGTAATCATTAATTGCTTCTAGTGTTATTTATTATATATTTCTCTTGCTAGTGTCCTAACCTATCTTGCTCCTGCCTCAGGGTATTTGCACTTGCTGTTCTGGGCCTGATTTCTGCCCTCCCCCAATAGCTATATGGTTTGTTTCTTTTCCCTTGGGTTTCAGCTCACATGTCACCTTTTAATGTGTCTTTTCCTTACCGCCTTGTGGGAAACAGCACCCCATTCTCACTTTCCTTTTTTTTTTTTTTTTAATGTTATTTATTTTTGATAGAGTGAGTGTGACCGGGGGAGGGGCAGAGAGTGAGGGACTGAGGATCTGAAGCGAGTTCTGCACCAATAGCAACAAGCCCGATGCAAGGCTCAAACTGATGAATAGTGTGATCCTCACCTGAGCCAAAGTCTGACATTCAACTGATTGAGCCACCCAGGCACCCCTCCCCACTCTTAAGTTTCTGTCTTTAGCAGAGAAGCATCCAGATTTTATAGGGCTTGGAGTTTGTATAGTTTTGGGGGCCCTCAGTAAGTAAATAAATTAAAATAAAAAATTTGGTATGAAAGTGAATATTTAGAATGAGAAAAGATGTCCCAACAAAATGCTGTAACCATAGAGTCGGGTCCTTTTCTTTGATCTCTTTAGGCGTTTACTCAGAAGTCCTTCATAAAATGCTCCCTGTTAGCATCAGCATCCTGTCTGCTGCTGGTCACCTTCTACGCCAGTTTGCATGTGCCAGTAATTCTCAGCACTCACAGAGGCAAGTGAGGGAACCTGAACTTGAAGTTCTGTTATCTTTATAGAAAATTCACCCTGTGCTCTTTAACTAATTTTCATTTTTATTATGTTTGTCACCTTCTATTTAGTTGTGTATTTCCTTTCTCTTCCTACTATAGTGTAAATCCAGGAAGCTGGTGGTTTTTTGTTTAATACTGTGTCCTAGTGCCTGACACATATTAGACTCTCCATACAGATTTGTGGAATGAATGAATGAATGAACTGACATAAAGGGAACAAACCATATGCTACATGAGTTTAGAGAAAGAAGATCATTGTTTCTGGTTGGGAGAAATCACAGCAGGTTTTACAGAGAAGGTGGCATTGGGCTGGCCTTAAGGTTCTGGCAGCAGTGGGTACAGAATGAATTACACATTGTGGAGTATTATTAGGCCTAAACTAAATCAGCAGGCTTAATGCCAGCATCTTTTGCATATTAAGCGATGGTCATACCTATTATGTGCATATGAAGATACGCTCATGTTAAACTAAAGACATTTTGTGACTGGTGAGTGTATGTAGCTGTTATGTACTGGTTTTATTTTGTTTGTTTTTTAGTAGAATTAAATTGGGCTTTTAGGAAAGGATTTTGTTCACCAGTACCAAAAGGCCTTAGATTCAAGAGATGAAACATGCTTGTTTTCTGCTTTAGCTTTTTCAGTCTACCCCACCCCGGAAGATGCCACGTTTTAGAGTTCCAGGCTGCCCTGATCTGAGATTATGGGTTTGGATTCCTAGTGTGACAATGCATTGCTTATCTTAGTCCTTAAACCCTGTAGAAGCATTTTAGATTTGACTGTGAATTTTAGTTACATTTAAATAAGACATTTATTTTGTTTGATTGAAGCCTTTTTAGAAGTTTGAGATGGGCATCTGCCTTTTCCTGCTCAAAGAATCTTCTCTACATTGCCTGTAGACTAAAGTACATCCTTTTAAGCCTAACATTCAAGGCACTGTCCTTTTTACCCACTGGCCCCTAAGAGTGAGTTAAGATTAGGTAGCGGGGAGGGGCAGGGAGGGAGAAGAGGTAGGCAGAGAAGGGAATGGGGGCGTTGGTATTCCCAGGTGTGTGTGAGCTATCGGGGTAAAGGGTTGGGGACTGGAAGGCTTGTGTTGGGGAGCTTGGACAAATAAGATTTGCTAGGTAAGGGGGGGCCAATTTTAAACTTCTTGGAAGCTAGATAAAGTTATTTAGATATGAAGTGGTAGGACGTTGGGAGCTCTCAAGGTTTTTGTACAAGGAGTAATGTTGAAAGCGCTCAAGCTTATTCTGGCAATCATTCAGAGAATGGATCAGAGAGGAAAGATGGAAATGTCTGCTAAATAGAATGTGTGATTCTTAAACTTTCTAGTTTCAGAACCCCTTTATGCTCTTAAAAGTTATTGAGAACCCCAAAGTAGTTTATGTTATATCTATTGCTATTGACTATTTTAGGAGTTCTACATAACTGAGTTTTAAAAAAATACTAATTTATTAAAAAGAATAATAAACTTATTATATGTCACAGAAATGACATTTTTATGAAGAATAACCATATTTTCAAACAAAAATTTAGTGAGGAGAGCGACATTGTTGTACATTTTGCAAGTCTCCTTAATATTTGGTTAAATAGAAGACAGTCTCAATTTTTCTTCTTTTTTTATTCTATTGGGATATTTTGTTTTGTTGACATATAAGGAAAATCTGGTCTCTCATATGTGTTTGGAAAAGGAGAATATTTTAATAGCCTTTTCAGATAATTATGGGTATTTTCCTCTGATACTTTTCCACAACTTGACAGTTTGTACCTTCTTAAAAGTTAGTTATTATGTGGAATCCAAGACGATATCAAAGAACCTTTCTTACTGTTATGTTAAAAGTCTCTCTTGGACTTAATTTTTATTTTAACCCATGTGTGATTTTTTTTTTTTAACATCATGCATTAGTCATTTAGAAAATAGAGAGTAACTGAGTTATCCCGGTCTTACCAAAGTTTCCCTATTTTATTATACAAGGTCAAAAATCATCATTCCTCTTGGCAGAAAAGTTATTAAGTTTATTTATTGAGAAAGCTGGGAGAGGGGCAGAGAGAGAGAGAGAGAATCCCAAACAAGCTCCTAATGAGCACAGAGCCTGATGTGGGGCTCAAACCCACAAACTGTGAGATTGTGACTTGAGCCAAAGTCAAGAGTTGGACCTTCACCTGGCTGAGCCACCCAGGAGCCCCATTGGCAGAAAAGTTTTGAAGTACTGATGGTAGACAGAGGTTTTCCAAGATTCAGATTTCTCTTTGAAAGTACTAAATGTATCCCTTGCAATAAATACTCTTGGCTTTTTTATTGGTAACAGATTCATTAGTTCATTTTCAGTAAAATGTCAAATATCTAAGCATGAATGACTGGTTAGTCAGCTCATTTAAATAAAAGTGGTGTTCTGTGGAAAAAGTGGCTAGTTCAGTTTGCAACTCAGAATCACACATGCTATTCTTTGAGACAACCATTATACTTTGGTATGCAGTGGAAGTGTTTTGTGGATATCATTAAATAGAATATTAAAATGACTTGTATTAAGGGTCAAGAATTAATAAAATTGGGGCACCTGTGTGGCTCGGTCGGTTAAGTGTCTGACTTCGGCTCAGGTCATGATCTCACGGTTTGTGGGTTCGAGCCCCGCATTGGGTTCCGTGCTGGCAGCTCAGAGCCTGGAGCCTGTTTCAGATTTCTCTCTCTGCCCCTCCCCTGCCCATGTCCTGTCTCTCTCTGTCTCAAAAATAAATAAAATCTATAAAAAAAAAGTTTAAAAAAAGAATTAATAAAATTAACAATGTTTATGCTTCAGTAAAGGCATTCTTGAGTGAAACTGGTGTTTTGTTTCGTTTTCCTTTTGAGTGCATGGCAGTGAAGAATATGGTGACTGGTAGTACATTGTGGGGCCACTGCTTTGATTTGTGCCAAGGCACCAGCAGTTTTATAACCATTGCCTTTGCTCTATTAAGGCAAATGTCAACACAGTAAAAGGGGCAAATAATATTTTCATATTCTTATGAAAACCATTTTAACCTTTCACATCCTCAAACAAGAGTCCCAGGGACCCTCAGGGATTCACGGAATTGTGCCAGAATATTATATGGAATAAGCTAAGGGTGAGGTACATGGTGATGGAGCGGACAAGGTGAGAAGTGGTAAAGAATGGAAAGGAACTGATGAGAAGCATCATGAAGAAACATTTAATGGGGATTTGTGAAGAAATATGAGGATGGAGAAAGATAATTTAAAGAGGACTTCAAAAAAATTTTTTTTTAATTTTAAGGAGGCTCCATGCCCATTGTGGGGCTCGAACTCATGACCCTCATGTCTAGAGTTGCATGCTCTACTGATTGAGCCCCAGGACTTCAAATTTTTTATTTTATTTTATTTTATTTTATTTATTTTTAATTTATTTTATGTTTATTTACTTTTTGAGAGAGAGAGACAGACAGACAGAGTGTGAGTGGGGAAGGGGCAGAGAGAGAGAGGGAGACACAGAATCTGAAGCAGGCTCCAGGCTCTGAGCTGTCAGCACAGAGCCTAACACGGGGCTCAAACCCATGGACTGTGAGATCATGACCTGAGCCAAAGTCAGACACTCAACCGACTGAGCCACCCAGGAGCCCTGCAGGACTTCAAAATTTTAAGCCTGACTGAGGAGCACATAAAACAGTTGTTCGAACAAATTAGTAGTGAGAGAATGATGTCAGTTATAAAGATAGTAAAGTTGAGAGGGAGGAGCTTGGATGGAAGTAAGGAACTTTTACTAGAAAATAGGTATCTGTGAGATTTCATTGTTTTTTTGCTGTAGTTTCTCTGAAGAAACACTAATAGTAACTTTTAATTTTTCTGCGGAGTATAACAATTCTTTAGCAGTGTCTTTAAGACTAATGGAATATGAGAAAGGTCAGTACGTTTCTCCCAGCTCTTTCTGAGGGATTACTGGAGGACCTGCAAAGATACGTCTTCCAAACAGTGCTACACGTTTGGACGGTAACTAATGTAGGAATTAGTGGGACAGTAGAATATGGACTAGATATTTTTATTGTGGCATACATTTTAAAAATCTTGTTTTATTGTCATGACATATACATTATGTATACATATGCATTCTTAAATAATAATTTTAAAATGATCTGACTCCCAAGAGATCAGAGATAAGTACTCTGAGTATTTTGATGTATTTTCTTCTGTTTTTTAATAGACAAATATTTACAAAGCTTTTATGCTGTTATATATTCTAAGGTAAAATTATAGTCTACTTACAGTAAAATGATTAGATCTTAGTGTTTCAGTTAGAAGAGTTTTAACATACATATAGCTGCATAAACCCACACCTTTATTAAGATGGAACGTTTCCTTAACCTTAGAAAGTTCCCTCATGCCCCATCCCAGACTCTCATCCCCCTCTCCTTTGGCGATCCCTGTTCTGATTTCAGTCATGTAAAAGCTCTTTTAGAACTTCATGTAAATGAAACACAAGTGAATTTGCCTTAGTACCTTTTGACACACGTATGGGGATATTCTGGCCTCTGTTGTGTTCTGTTCAGCTGTATGGCTGTACTTGTACCAGTGCATCTCGGTCTTGCTTACTGTTCTTTTTAGTCTTGGATTCAGGTACTGAGTCCTCCGACTATATTCAATTTTTTTTCAAAACTGTTCTATCTTAAGTCCTATTTTCCATGTGAATTTTAGAATTGCTTTTCAAATTATACAAAAAAGCCTGCTGGGATTTTGTTTTAACATTTTGTTTTGGAATAACTATAAACTCACAGGAAGTTACAGAATAAAGTACAGAGGTCTTGTGTACCCAACACCTAGCTTCCCCCAGTAGTGACATCTCTATATGACTGTAGTGCGTTACCAAAACCGGGAGCTTGATTGGCACAGTGCAATCAACTAGACCTTAGATTTCACTGCTTTTTGCATGCTGTCATTTTTTTTCATGTCTTTGTGCATAATTTTGTGATGTTTGATCTTATAGATGGCCTGATGGGATTTTATTGGGATTCGGTGGGATCTGCAGCTCAATTTGTAGACATTTGCAATCTTAATAGCATTGAGTCTTCTGATCTATGAATATGTTATTTCTCTCCATTTATTAGATCTTCTTTATCTTGTCAGTGTTTTACCTTTCTTTTCTTTTTTAACTTCTAAATTTTATCCCTAGTCTTTCCTCCTAACATGTTAGTAAAAGGTAACTATTAGGTAATATTTCTTCAAGATGGCACAGAAATCAAATGTGGGCCACATTTTCAGTTTTTATTAAAATCTTCCCTGTATTAGTAATGTCTGACTTCCTTTCACTTGACCTTGTGCGTTTTAGCTCTGAGCATGTGGACTCCTCTTAAAATTGGCAAAAATGAAAAGAAAATGGGAAATGACTATTTAAAATCTGTTCACTTGAGCTTTCTTCTCTGAAGATTAAAACAAAGTCCTTAAAAATCTGAGATATTTTTATATATGAGATATGTGTTTATGTGTGCATATTTTACAGATTTCATATTTTTTGAACTTATTAAAGAAAAATAACTTAAAGTTTGCTTCATCCTTAAGTGAATAATCAACAACACTGTGCCAGATTGTTTAGGAGATCCTAAAAAATTTCTTTCTGATTTTGAGGAGCTTATGCTCAGATTAAGGAAACAAAATATGCCTAAATGGAACATCTAAGGAACACTCCTAAGGCAGTGTTTTTAACAATTAAAAAAGCAATGATGTATCATAAATTCTATAGAAATTCAATTTAAGGGTAAGACAACCTGGGGTTAATTGGTAAAGACTTCCTGGAAGAGCATGTCTTGATGTGGGGCTGGAAGAAATACTGGGTTTGCATTTATAGAGAACGGTGGGGGGAGCCATATGAGTAAACATGGATGAAAATACTGCTGTGCTGCCAAAGTGGACAGAAGTTAAAGAGAGCCTTTCTGACTAAAGTAAGGGTCCATATTGGGAAATGTGATAGAGAGTGTTTCGTATACACAAGATACAGACAAATGAAGGCCAGCTGAAGGATATGAACTCATTTGATTTATAGTATAAAATTTTCCAAATTCATTAGGGCCAGTCTTGTCTTTCTAGTCTGTTTTGTTCACTATTCAGATGGTTTTGATTGACTTTTCCTTTATTCCTCCCCCCACTGTTGAATTCACAGTTATACAGTCATACATTTTATTTTTATACTTTTGGTGATTACCTTAAAATTCCAACAGGCATAATCAGGTTACTCAACATCTCTGTTCTCTATCTGGCCCGTACATGGACTTCAGAATGCGTAATTCATTTACTGCCTTTTTGTATTGTCTCTTATTTTGGTTCTGCATTGCTTTATATCTTCCTGATTAGTATTTACTAACGTTATTTATACAGACTGTTCTTTACATTTACCCGTATGTATTTTCAGTTTCATTGCTCACCATTGTTTCTTGTACTCATGTGTTCTGGGTTCAGTGTTCTTCCCAGTGAACACTGTTTGGTAGGGTTCTTTCTTTCTTCTTCCTTTCTTCCTTTCTTCCTTTCTTCCTTTCTTCCTTTCTTCCTTTCTTCCTTTCTTCCTTTCTTCCTTTCTTCCTTTCTTCCTTTCTTTCTTTCTTTCTTTCTTTCTTTCTTTCTTTCTTTCTTTCTTTCTTTCTTTCTTTCTTTCGTAGGGTTCTTTCTTTCTCCTTTCTTTCCTTCCTTTCTCCTTCCTTCCTTCCTTCTTTCTCTTTTTGTCTCTTTATTTCTCTTTGCCTCTTTCTTTTTCAAGTGAGGGACGATGTAAGGTGAACTCACCCCCCCCCCCATGTCATTATTGTATCCTTACTTTTAAATCATAATTTAGCATGGTATGGAACTCTGAGTTGACAATTATTTTGTCTCAGAACATTGAAGATATTCTGTTGTCTTCTGGTTACCTGTTGCTGTTGTTAAGAAGTCTGTTGTCATAAAATAAAATGATAAAAAAAAAAAGTTTATTGTCAATTTAATTGTTTCTTGTAGCATCTATCTTTTCTTTCTGATTGACTTTTAACATTTTTTTTTAACCTGGTGTCCTGCAGTTTTCACATTGATGTTTTTTAGATGTGGATTTGAATATAAGTATTTGTTGTTTTTCTATAAGGAGCAGCATATTTCTTCAGTCCTGGAAAATTCTGTGCTGGTATATCTTTGACTATTATTTCTTCCCCATCTCTCTGTTGTTTCCCTATCATATGTTTTATCCTTTCATTTCACCATGTCCCATAAAGTCATGATTTTTCCAACTCTTTATTCTGTGTTTTGTATTATGGTTCATATATATAGTATCTTTGATTGTATCTGTATAATTGGTTGCTTTTTAAAAATCCTTTTTTTGGGCGCCTGGATGGCTCAGTTGGTTAAGCATCTGACTTACGATTTGGGCTCAGGTCATGAGATCATGGTTTGTGAGGTGGAGCTCTGACTTGGGCTCTCTACTGTCAGCACAGAGCCTGCTTGGGATTCTTTCCCTCTCTTTCTCTCTGTCCCCGTCTCTTACATATGCTCTCTCTCAAAATAAATAAATTTAAAATCCTTTTTTGGGTGGAAATAATTTGAACTCATAGGAAAATTGCAAGAATAATAAAAGAACTCTTTTATACCCTTACCCATGTTCAGCAGTGGTTAACACTGCCACATTTGCTTTATCACATTTTCTCTTTCTATCTGTACATATTATTTTTCCTATCTGAACCATTTGAGGTTAGGTTGCAGACATGCTTCTTTACTCATAAACATTCAATATATATTTTTCAAAATAAGTATATTCACTTAAAACCACAGTACAGTTATCAAAAGCAGAAAATTTTAATATTAATACTTTTGTTATCTGGTTTCTAGACTTTGTGTTCAGGTTTCTACCGGAGGTCCTAATGATATCCATAATAGTACTTTCTCCCTACTCCAGAAACCAGCCCAGGATCCTATGTCACTTGTAGTTTCCAAGGCACTTCATTCTCTTAATCTAGAATAGTTTTTCAGCCTTTCTTAGTCTTTCTAGACACTGACATTTTTTAGGAGTACGCATCATTTATTTTGCTGAATGTCCATTTTGGGCAGAAATGTATATGTGTTGTGTCCTCTGAGTAATATCAGGAGACATATGATGCTGACTCGTCTCATTATTAATATTAGTTTTGATCACTTGGTAAACCTGAGTCTGCCAGGTTTCTTTAGTATGAAGTTATTTTTTTCTTTTGTAATTAATAAATAATTTGTAGGGAGATATGTTGAGACTGTATAGTGTCTCCTTCCTTATCTAACTTGCACCCATTAGTTTTAGCATCTCATGGTGACTCTTACCTGAGTTCATACTGTTGTGGCTGCAGAGGAGTGCTTTTTTTTTTAACTCTGTTAACTTCTTCTGCATTTATTAGTTGACATTCTGTTGTGATGAAGAGCTTTTACATCTCCATTTATTTATTTTTGGACTTAATGGATTTTTATTTTATTCATTGGGTTCTAATTCATCATAATCATTTATTTTGATGTTCAGACTACTAAGTATTTGGTCAGTTGTATTCTGTCTTAGTTCAGGCTGCCAAAACAAAATATCATAGACTGGGTGGCTTAAACAAAATTTATTTTCTCACAGTTCTGGAGGCTTGAAGTCCAAGATCAGGATGTGCCAGCACAGTTGGTTTCTGCTGAGAGCTCTGTTCCTAGTTTATGGATGGCCACCTTCTACCTTCTCACTGTGCTCACAAGGCAGAGAAAGAGGGAGTATCTCTGAATACCAATCTCATCGTGAGGGGCCTCACCCTCACACCTCATCTAGACCTAATGATCTCCCAACACTATCGCTTTGGAGGTTAGGACTTCAACTTACAATTTGGTATTTGTGGGATGGGCACAGTTCAGTCCATAGCAGATTCCATTGCTTCTTAAATTATCATAGTTATATTTCTAGAAGCTCTGTTTTATGACTTTTCGAGTCTTTTTTGTACATAGGTTTTTTTTTTCCACATTGTTTCTTGTTTCTGATTCTTTTTTCTAACTGATTATTTTTACATATTTAACATTCTCTTTCAAATTACCATTCTGTCTTTTCAAATTCTGAGGGTATTTAGTCTTGCTGTTGTTGTTGTATTTGCTGACTCACTCATGGTCGATTTTTATTTTAATTCTGAATTCATGAAGTTTTTTCTGTAAAAATTTTTTTGTGGCTCAAATTGTGGGGGTGTCTTTCCAAAAACAGTTTTGCTTTTGCCTCTTCCAGGAACCTCAGGAGTCTCTTTGGTCTGGGACTGATATTTATGTTAATTTCTGTTTGAAATTCCCCATACCTTGTGGATAATGCACATTTGAACCCCAAACCCAATGAGCAGCTGGGCTCTTGGTTTTGAATTCTTAAGGGACTTTTTTCTTTCTCCCTATTCAAAGCCCAAGCCGAGACAGGCTGTTGTTATCCTCTTCCAGTGCTTGGGGGTTGCTTTTTTTGTTTTTGTTTTTTATTTTGTTTTGGGTTTTTTTTTTGTTTTTCTTTTCACTTTACCGAGCCCTTTGTGAGTCCTAGTTTTATTCGTAAGTCTCTGTTCCAATGTACTGTTTTGAGTTGTCCCAAGATCTGTTCATCTGTCCTCAAGTGATTTTATTTTATTTATTTATTTTTAAATTTTTATTTATTTTTGAGAGAGCACAATCAGGGGAGGGTCAGAGAGAGAGAGGGAAACAGGATTGGAAGCAGTCTCTGTGCTGTTAGTGCAGAGCCTGACTCGGGACTCGAACTCCCAAACTACCAGCTCAGGACCTGAGCTATAGATGCTTAACTGACTGAGTCACCCAGGTGCTCCTGTCCTCAAATAATTTTAAAACTTCAGTCATCTAGGGGGCGCCTGGGTGGCTTAGTCGGTTAAGTGTCCGACTTTCGCTTAGGTCATGATCTCGCGGTTCGTGGGTTCGAGCCCCTTGTCGGGCTCTGTGCTGACTGCGAGCTCAGAGCCTGGAGCCTGTTTCGGAGTCTGTGTCTCCCTCTCTCTCTGACCCTCCCCTGCTCACGCTGTCTCTCTCTCCCCTAGAAATAAATAAAAATATTAAAATACCAGCTTCAATCATCTAGTTCATAGAGGCCAGTTTTTCCCCTTCTCTATCCCTTCTGTATTGAACCTTATCCCACTGTTGTTGGAAGCCTCAGCCCTGGTTTTCTATTTCCCTTCATTTATGGTACTCAGGGTTTTACTTGTATTTTTTTGTGGACTCAGTTAGTTTTAGGCTTACAGAAAAATTGACCAAAAAGTACAGAGTTCCTGTATACCCCTATTAATATCACATTAGTGTGATACTTTGTTAAAATTAACAAAACAGTATTCATTCTTTTTTTGCTTTGTTTTTTTTGAGCATGAGCTGGGGAGGGGCAGAGAGAGAGGGAGACAGGAATGAAGCAGGCTCCATGCTGACAGCAGAGAGCCAGATGCGGGGCTTGAACTCACAAGCCGAGCCGTGAGATCAGATGGTTAGCCAACTGAGCCACCCAGGCGCCCTTGATCCATTATTATTAACTAAAGTCCATTACATTAATGAACTTCAATTAAGTTTGCATTAGGGCTCACTCATAGAATGTTGTGGGTTTGGACAAATGAATTAGATATTGTATCCATCATGGTATCATACAGAGTATTTTCACTGCCCAGAAAATTACCTGAGACTGCTTCTTTGTTCTCCCTAAAGACCCTCTCCCACCTCTGACAACCACTGTTCTTTTTACTGTCTCCATACTTTTGCCTTTTCCAGAATGTCCTATAATTGGAATCATAGGACTGCTGATTTTTCACACTGCCTTCTCTCACTTAGCAATATGTATTGTTTCCTTCATGCCGTTTTGTTGCTTGATATGTCTCATTTGTCTTTTATCACTGAATTATATCCCAGTGTATGATCATACCACAGCTTACATAGCCTTTCACCTATTGATTGGTATCTTGGTTCCTTCCATGTCTTGGCAGTTATGAATAAAGCTGCTATAAACATGTGTGCAGGGTTTTGTGGACGTAAGTTTTCAACTCATTTGGGTAAATATCAAGGTGTGCAGTTGAAGGGTTGTGTGGTAAGACTCTCTAGCTTTGCAAGAAATTGTCCAACTCGCTTCCAGAGTGTCTGCACCATTTTGCATTCCCAGAAACAGCAAATCGTGTTCCTATTGTTCTGCATCTTTGCTAGCATTTGATGTTGTAAGCATCTTGGATTATGGCCATTCTACTAGGTGTGTAGTAGTATCATTGTCGTTTTATTTTATTTTTTAAAAAAAATTTTTTTTTGAGAGAGAGAGAGGGAAGGAGGGAGGGAAAGCAACAGGGGAGGGGCAGAAAGAGAGAGAGAGAGAGAGGGAGACACAGAGTCCAGAGCAGGCTCCATCCAGTTTCTGAGCTGTCAGCACAGAGCCCGATGTGGGGCTTGAACTCATGAATCATGAGATGACCTGAGCTGACGTCAGACACTTAACCAGCTAAGCGACCCAAGTGCCCCCATTATTGTTGTAATTTTTACACCAGTGTAATTTTTTCAATAGTGACCTATGATGTTGAGCATCTTTTCATATGCTTTATTTTCCATCTGTATATCTTATTTGATGAGATGTCTGTTTGGATCTTTTGTCTTTTTAAAAATTGGATTGGTTGTCTTATTGTTGAGTTTTAAAGAGTTCTTTGTGTATTTCGGATATAGGTCCTTTATGTGTTATGTGTTTTGCAAATGTTTTCTTCCAGTCTGTGGCTTGTCTTTTCATTTTCTTACAATGTCTTTAACAAAGCAGAAGTTTTTCAATGTAGTGAAGTCTAGCTTATAAAAAAAATTTTTTTTGGCTGATCATGCCTTTGGTGTTATATCTAAAAACTCATTTCCAAATCCAAACTGAGGTCACCTAGATTTTAAGTTATCTCCTAGAATTTTTATAGTTTTGCATTTTACATGTAGGTTTTGATCCATTTGGGTTAAATTTGGGAGAAGTGTAATGTCTGTGTCTAAATTCTTTTTCTGTCTGTCTTTCTGCATGTGGCTGTCCAGTTGATTCAGTACCGTTTGTTGAAAAGAGCAAGCATCCTTTTTCCATTTAATTGCCTTTGCTCCTTAGTCAAAGATCACTTGACTGTATTTGTATCAACCTGTTTCTGGATTCTTGTATTAGAGCTTTCTAACAAAGTATCACAGACTGGGTAGCCTAACCAATGGAAATTTATTTTCTCATAGTTCTGGAGGCTAGCAGTCTGAGATTAAGGTGTTGGCAGGATTAGTTTCTTATGAGGACTCTCTCCTTGGCTTATAAATGTCTGTCTTCTCCTGGTGTCTTTACATGGTCTTCCTCTGTCAGTATGTAACACAAGTAGTGTAAACACAGTATGTAAACACAAGAGCGTATTAAAAAGTGGTATTTTGGAGTCACATATAGCAGAGAACTAGGGGAGGTAAGTACTGGTAGACCAGTGAATCTAGTTAAGAGGATATACTTGATGTTCGTAGTGTCATTTTCTTGAGTGGTTGGAATGGTTGGCAAAGAATCCTAATTGCAGGTGATTCAGAAGCTAAGAGGGGATGGTGACATCTTCAGTAGTCTGTAGTTGAGAAGCTTCATCCTGTTCGCTTACTTCTAGTACCATAATATTCTTAGCCTTATAGTGTATTCATCAGGAGTGCTTGTTTGTTGAGCATCTGTGCTGAGCTTTGGGCTGTGGCTGATGTGGAGGATATGATCCCTCTTCTCAGAGAGGTGGCAGACTAGGTATAGGGATAGTACTAAGTAATTCAGTTACAACATTAAATAATATGTATTATTTTGTACTTATGTATTGAATAATGTGATTCTTGATAAAAATTGAGAAGTGAGAAAATGCTACAGTCCATGACCAACTGGGAAAGACTTTTTCCCAACTGGGAAGAGATAGAGTGAAAGCTGGGCCATGACGTGTAGTTCAGATTTAGATGGATGAAGTGGAACAGCATTATAGTGGAGACGGATATTGCAGAGTAAAGACCTGCTGGGGGAGGACTAGGCAAGAAGGGGACATGCAGGAAGCTTGTCAGATATGCCTCAAATAATTTGTATTGGAGAATACTAGGAAGTACTGGAGATTAATAATAATAATAGCAAATAGCATTTATGAAGTGCTTCTTTGTACCAGGTGTGGTTTTATGTAAGTACTTTACAGGTATTCTCATTTTAATCCTCCTCACGGCATTATGAGGGAGGCGTTGTTACTTCCTTTTTATAGGTGGAAACTGAGGCACAAAAAGAAAGGTCAAGAATAGGCCCAAAGTCATACATCCAGTAAGTAAAACAAGGATTTGAATTCAGGCGGTCTTTACTCTGGAACCAATGCCTTGTAGTCAGTGCCTGTGTTTTGCTATAAGAGAGGTAGTTGAGACCAAAATATGTCTTGAGAAACTATCTCCAGGATACAGATTAAATATGATAGAAATAAGGGAACCACGGAAGATGTTTGAGCCAAAGTGTAGATAATGAGCTACTTGATGGCAGAGACCACTTAGTCCCATGGAGGATAGGTGGGTGTGATGTAGGGTGGACATGAATCCTCAGTCTGGTGTTTCAGGGTATCTGGAATATCTTGCTCCAGTCCGAGTGAATGGTAATGATGTGACTCAGATTAACAATAGGGGAAGTTTTGGACATCGATGGCCTAGAAAAAGTTGAGTGAAGAGAGATGTGGCATTAGATTTTGGACAAATTGATTGAGATAATATATTTAAGTAGAAAGTTGGTGTCCCATTCCCCTAGCAGATTTAAAGGGACCCTAGGGAGATACAGTTAAAGAAGGAAAGAGCACACATGAGAACAAGAATTCTTCAATAATGGGAGCCTAAATAAGGGACATCTTTTGTGCTTAGTTTTCAAAGGAAGAAAAGCTTTCATCTAACATCCTCTTCACTTTTAATATCCATGGAATTCAAGATTCATGGTTTCAGGCTTTCTTTTGAGGCATGATATTTAAGTGAATGAACGAAATATGACATAAAAGACCTGCAAGTACACATTTGTGGAAGTTACAGTGTTTAGGAAAAGGTTTGGTATTATAAGTTACTGAATATTTTTTTTAGTTGAAACAGGTAAGAAGAATGCAGTGAATAGAGATAAAGATTACCCACTATTTTTGTTATCAGAGTATTCTTTCAACATGTTGTACATCCTTAAAAATCCATTTTTGGTTTTCTCTTATCCTTCCAGTACCTCAGAAACAGGTAACTTATCTCTCACTGTCCCTATGTATTCCTCTCCCTCCATGTCATTCTTAGGAGGTGACATAGTTGATGGAAATAAGAAAGCATTGAAGACACTGAGTGATACACCAGATGGACAGTGTCCTTATTAACACGGGTTCATCTTTTCCTTTTATGTGTCTTGCTCACCCCATGTTGTACCCCCCTCTCTCCCTTCAGTAAAAACTCAAACCCCAAACCGTCAGAGAGCATTAAGTAGAGACTATAAATAAAACCTTTTGCTGAAACAGGCCACACACAGTTACCTTTTTTGAATGTCATTCAATTTGAACAGTAATGTCAGTCATTGTCATTTTTATCTCAGTCATTGTGTGGACATTTTTCTTATGGGGTCTCCTGTTTCTGGTCAGTGCTGTGACGTTGATTTTTGTTAACACAACTGAAGTAAGTTGATTTGCTAACACACTGAAGTAAGATGTTTTGATTTGGGATGTTGAGATTTTTTTTTTCCTTCAGTAAACTGTGTCTATATGAGGTTTGACAAACTTTTTTTCTTCAAAAACCAAAATTGAAGGTTTCTAATTGTTGGGCAAAGTTGCTATTTTTACTGTAGGTTTAAAATGTTTGTGCCGAGATGTCTTTAGCTGTTTCTATCATGTTATAATGCAATATTTGAATGAAAATTTAAAAAATATTTCAATAACAACTGTTATAGGAAATGATTGTATAAAAGGTGTGAAATTTAATTAGGCTGTGTTTTATAAGAGTTTAAGACAAAGTATTTAAAAAATACGATTAAACTTATCTTGATAGTTCTTATTATGGGGTCTAAGTTTTTAGCAGCATTGTCAGAAATTATTTACCAGATATGATTTGGGAGACAAATTCCTTTTTGTTTACCAGCCAAGATTTAAACTCACCTTTTTAAACTTGTAACATTTAAAGAAAATTAAATCGTTTAATTGTTTAGTTAAGATTTTTAAAAAATAAACTTTACTTTAGAATAATTTTGGATTTATAAAAAAAAAATCACAAAGATACTAGAGAGTTCCTGTGTACCTCTTACCAAGTTTTTCCCCTTTTGTTAATGTCTTATTTCACTGTGGTACATTTGTTACAAGTAAGGAACCAACATCGGTACATTACTATTAACCAAACTCTACAGTTTATTTGGATTGCACTGGTTTTTCCCTAATGTCCCTTTTCTGTCCCAGGATCCCTGCAGGATAGCACATTACATTTACTCATCATGTCTCTTTAAGCAGAATTTTCTGGACTGACAGTTTCAGCCTCTTTTTTGTTTTTGATGACCTTAGTAGTTTTAGGGAGTGCTGATCAGGTATTTTGCAGTGTGTGTCTCAGTTTAGATTGGTCTGGTGTTTTTCTCATGGCTAGACTGTGTTATGAATTTTGGAGAGCATAAAGTATCCGTGCTATTAACATGACTTATCACTAGTGATGTTAACCTTTATCACTCAGTGGTGGTAATATTTTCTAGGTTTCTGTATTATAAAGTTCTTTTTCTCCACCTTTCCACGTTGTGCTCTCTGAAAACAAATCACCAAGCTCAGCTCCACACCTAAGGGGTTAGGCTTCATCTTTTTTTTTTTTTTAATGTTTTATTTTATTTTTGAGAGGAGAGACAGACAGACAGACAGACTGCAAGTGGAGGAGGGCCAGAGAGAGACAGAGACACAGAATCTGAAGCAGGCTCCAGGCTCTGAGCTGTCAGCACAGAGCCCAATGTAGGACAGACTCGAATTCATGAACTGTGAGATCATGACCTGAGCTGAAATTGGATGCTTAACCGACAGAGCCACGCAGGTGCCCCTCTCTTTGAGGGAGGGCGTAGCTACATAAATTATTTGGAATTCCTCTGCGTGCAGATTTGTGTTTTTGTCTTTCAGTTATTTTGTATCTGATAGATTTATGGATATTTATTTTATACTTTGGGTTACAGTCCAGTAGTCAAATAGTTAAGATTTGTGAGCGCTTTCAGATTGTTTCTCATGTCCCTTTGACAGTCTCCATTGTTTTGTTTTTAATACTTTCTTACTTTCTGGTAATATAAGATGTTTCAGGCTCCTCATGTATATTCCATTTCTCTAAGGATCCTTGGTTCCTTTTATTAGAAATAATATAAGAGACCAAGGTATAGGCTCTGGTGTATTTATTGTTACTGGTATGTTATTACTTCAAGGCCCTCTTAGTGAATAGAGCTAGGAAATTACTACTAACTAAATTACTGTATTACTAGACTATATATTTATATATAACTAACCTGTACATACATACATATACATAATTATTTCTGTATCTAACTGTATCTATTTTAAGCTGAACATGCGTTCAGACTGCTGTCTCCACATCTAACCCACCACCACATGGTTCATTCTAGCCTTGCCCTGCTGCTGATCCGTAGCCTCCTTCTCCAGTAGTGAGATACCTGGCTCCCACCATCCACCATCCATTTATGTATTTGTTCAGTCTCAGTATAAATGTGTAGCTTTTTAGGAATTGTCAAACCAAACTGTTCTCATACTTTTTTTTTAAGTTGCTTGTTTACTGTTTGAATAACAACAACAACAACAATAATAATTATAAACCATGAGCTAATTGTTTTTATTAGCTTTTATATGTAATAACCAATTTTAGTCTTACTCCATTGGTATAATGTAGGAACTGTAAGTGTCCCTGTTTTATACATGAGAATAGAGAGACACAGAGAGCTGTAGTCCAAGAGTTCCCAGCTTGTAAATAGCAGAGCAACAGTTGAACCCAGGCAGTCTGCCAGTGAAGTCCATGCATTTGGCTACACTGCCGAAAGTAGGTATGTGAACATGGAGCTATACATCTGTCATGTTGGCCTCTAATTTTATTTTACTTTATTTTAATTTTTTAAAAATTTTTAAAAATTTATTTCTGAGAGACAGAGACAGCATGAGCAGAGGATGGTCAGAGAGAGAGGGAGATACAGAATCTGAAACAGGCTTCAGGCTCTGAGCTGTCAGCACAGAGCCCGACGTGGGGCTCAAACCCATGAACCGTAAGATCATGACCTGAGCCAAAGTTGGACACTTAACCCACTGAGCCACCCAGATGTCCCAGCTTCTAATTTTTAAAGAAGTGTTATCTTTTGCCGAGGAAGGAGGGTAGAAGTGATTTAGTGATATGAGAAAAATCCTCAGTGTCTCCCCCTGAACACAGGATGGGACAGATGTTAGAAAAGAGTAAATTTCCTTAAAAAGGCAACCATGGAGAAATGAATCTTATATTTAGGAGATAAGGAAGTTTGTTTTCTTCTGATTAGCTGAGGAGATTGTACTTGTGAAGAAAGTAGTTGATGCTTTTGAAAATGTTCTGGAATTAACAGCTTTTTCCCCCTCTAAACCACCCCACTACAATTGCCAAAGGATTATTTTTTCCTTCTGGTAGAAGCATGTGGTTCTCACCCTCTTCACATATGTCTCTTGCACAGAGGAGAGAGGAGTGGGTCAGAATTGCAGTTAGCAAAGGCAGTTAGCTGGCTGCTGATCAAGAACCAAATCAGTTGAAGGGATTTCTTTATTAACATGCCAGAAACATCTAATCTCTTCTGTTTCAGCAGAGCCTGTTTAGCATTTGGTTTCATTGGTCAGTTGATATAGAAAAGCTTAGTTATTCTGCAGCATTGCTTTCAAACACTGCTGTCCCCTCTTCTCCAACATCTGACTTAAATTTTAACAGCTTTATTGAGATATAATTCACATACAATGCACCCATTTAAAGTATACAGTTCAATAAGTTGTATAACCAGTCTGATTTATATGTGAGTCTTAAAATCAGAGACAAGATATGATAGATGGAATTTATTCTTGCACATATTGACTTATAATTCTGTTTTTATGCGAATTGCTATTAATGGAAACCAAATGTGACTGTTACTGCCTAACATTATTCACTTGTAAAGATTGGAGAGACATTAAAACCGTTAGAAGCCCTCAGAATGTGGCATAGTTCTCATGGAAATAATGCACACAATTGCCTTATTTTCACTGTAATTCCATCTTCCCTTCTCTTCTTTACTGCTTTACTGTCTCTTTCTCTCCCATTCAGTTTTAAGGGCATTTAGTTCTATAAACCTGTTTCAACAAAGTCATAATTGACTAGATTGTATTTATTACTTGTCAACCAGTACAAAGGGAAAAGATTTTTGTGTGTGTGCTGAGAAGTCCCATTTTTTTTTTTAGTGTGGAACATGTTAAATTTCTCCTGTTTCTAAAGCAAAGTCAGATCAGTTAGTGTAGAAAATCTAATTTCAGTCATTAATTCTGATGCTTGTTCACTTGAGCTACATGATTCTTAAATGACAGCCATACATTTGGAACTGTTTGAGAACCATAACTTTTAAACAGCACCGCACTTCCTAGGAAGAGTTTGGACTTTACAAGTGCAGACTGTCATTTGACAGAAAAGAAAAAATCTGGTTATGAACATACTAATTTAGGGCCCATTGTACTTAGCTTATGGGATTGCATATAGCCTCTTGAACTTCTTAGTTCTTGCAAAAATTGTTGGTGATGGTAGTTATGATTCCCCAATTTTGGGTAAAGGAACTGCCATTATTTAATGAATTACCACTTACATAACATTTGATTTCAGATATGTTGTGCTTGTGTTGCTATTCTCACCAATACCAGTATAATTCCTGTCACCACTGATTGTATACCCAGTCCAGTCCATCCTCTGTGCTCATTTGGTCCCCATCTTCAGGACATGAGAAGATTAGTTGTGCTCCTGGTTCTGGCTCCCTTGTTACTTATGTAATTGACTGTGGTTCAGTTACTTAACCACTCAGAGCTATAGTTTTCTCATCTCTTGCTAAGTCCTCTTTAGTTTCTGTTGAACTTGGTTACTCCTATTGTTTTCTTCTTGTTGTCCAAGGAATTCTGCCTGGGTCTTTTTACTGCCACTGTGTGCTCTTTGATGAACTTCTTTATAGGCTAGGTAAAACTGTATGTCGGGATATTTTCCTAAGGGGGAAAAATCACATACAATCCTTTGTTGGGTGTCTCTGCTGGTGACTTCAGGGAGGTAGACAGAAATTAGTTATATGTTAACAGACAATGAGAAGGTGGGAAAAATCTTTAAAATTATTGAAATGGCATTTTGATATCTGCCAAGTAGATACTACTTGGTCAAATGACCAAATAGGAATTTATCTTCTTGACCTAGATTGCCACATTTGAATTTAAGCTCTACTGGTTTTTAGCTTTGTAACCTTGAGCACCTAATTTAACTTTTCTCTACCTCAATTTCATTTTTAAGGGAGAGATGATTAATAATACTTACTTCAAAAGGTTATTGTGAGGTTTAAATAGTAAAGCATTTAAATCTAAGTACAGTACCCTGTACCTACGAAGTATTTCTTAACTGTTAACTGTTATTATAATGTATTTGTTCCTGGATTGTTTTTTTTTTTTTTCCTTCTTCTTGTTTAAGTAAGTTCTACACTCAACATGGGGCTTGAACTGACCCTGAGATCAAGAGTTGCATGCTCTACCTACTAAGCCAGTCAGGCCACCCCTATTTGTTCCTGTTCTTTATTACCTAAGTTTGAGCCTGTATTCATTCATCTGTTTTTATTTAATATCAGCCCATCTGATTCATATTTTCTCTACCACGTCATCCAGAGTTTTGCTTGTTTTCCATCCTGCAAAGCACTAGTCAGTCTGATATTTTCTTGTTTTTGTGTCCCCCGACTGGAATGTAAGCTTTGTGGGATCGCGGACCTCTCTGTACTATTTATTGTTGTATCTATAGTGCCTAGCACAGTGCCTGGAACACAGTAGGCGCTCAGTATATGTTTTGGAGGAAGACATTAATTGCTGCATTTAGTCGTTCAGTGTATGTAGCCGAGGAAAGACGGCATTGACTTTGCAGCGAGGTGTGGTGGACAGTTTGGTTTTCTTGAGAGCTGTTTTGTGGTCCTTTTTCCAGGTCCCTGGCCTTCTGGCTGTCAGTAGATTTTGCCTCTGGAAGTGTGTTCTCTGACTTGATTCTTATTTTGTTTGGTACATGAGTGCAGTTATCTACAGTTTGTTTTCTGGAACATTAGATGCTTAAAATGATCCTTAATCAAAAGATTAAGGGATTCTGTGATCAAATGAGTTTGGGTAATTATACTATTCCCTTCCTCCACCTGAGATTCACATTATATATTAGTATAGTGAAGAGTCTCAGAAGTCCTGTAGTGGATACTTTCTAACTTTGATCAGTTATTCTTCTAAATTAGTTAATCATGAACCTAAACAAATTTCATTTGTTCTTTTTAGCTAATGACTATAATATCCCAGTTCCACAGAATGCACTTTGTGAAATGCAAGGCTAGCCTACTGCTAAAAGCCTGGTTTACCCTCACTCTTTTCCTTTCCATGTAAAATTATAATCTCAGGAAAATTAAAATTAAATTTAAACATAGTGATAATACTTTGAGAACTCTCTAGAGTGCCGTATGCCTTACTTGTTAGGCATTTCAACCTATTCCTATTAGCCACCATGTAACTGTAGTAGCAGGTATCTTTGGAATCTGAAGGCGCTACATTGCCCTTTCTGCAGACCTCGCATCTTTTCAGTGCTAATAATCCCAGTTGTTCTTACCCTTAGAATTGTTTTTGTCAACTCTGGAAGACTTCTGTGCTCATATATAGAACAGAGATACTTGGCATACCCCAAGCTGGATGCATGATGAAACCCTTGCTCCCTCAGAGTTCTCTAATTTTGTCCACTTTCTCACAAGTCTCACCTGGCCTTTCAGGGGAATGGACTTGCAGAATTCTAACATTGTAGTTTTACCATTTAACAAAGACATAAAGCACAAGCTAACAAAGCTAACAAGCTTTGTGTTCCAGTACCTAGTAACATACCTGGAATGTGATTGGCTCCCAGTAAGAATTTAATAACCAAACAAGACACTGAAATCTTGCACCCTTCTTTTCCTCATCTTCACATAGTGAACTGGAGTCACTGTTTAGAGAGGGAATGTACTTTGGTATATGTAGTCTGGATTATGCACTACAACTTTTGTGGTATCATTTTTAAGTAGGAAAAAGTAGGCAAAACAGCTGCATTTGTGCCAGACGGGAGTCAACTGGCTCTCTCTTTGTATTCTGCTTTTAAATAAGATCTTAAATAGCAGCTTTCACTAAAAATAGAGGTCAAGAAGACTTGCTTCTTGGATGTAAATGTCCATTTTCTAGTACTTTCAGGAAATCCACTCTCAGTTTAGGGTGTAAAATTATATACAGTATATCTTGCTTTAAAAAAATTACTGCTTAATTGTCTTGTATTTAAGAGGACATTGTATTGGGTTCTATTTATCTACAACTTTAAGTAAAACAGTATAACATCAAATTGTTTGTTCTTTTAAATACATTTAATTATTTCTAAAATGTTTAATTAATGCCTATGTAGATTATATGGTATGGATATATTTCATTTGAACGAATAATCGAAAAACAATGCAAGAACATTACTATCAATAACAATGATATATATGTCTCTTTGATGTCATTATACCACATAGCCTTTATGTATTTCAAATAGCTGTTTCCTATAGTTTGGTTTAATTGCTGCAATAAGAAAGTTTCACTTTTGAGAAGCTAGAAAGCTTTTCAAAAGTTAGACAACTGTTTTTATATTTCATATTATTAAAAGTACTGGTTATGATCTTCAACCCAAGACCTTTTAGAAAATAATCCTTTAGGGGCGCGTGGGTGGCTTAGTCGGTTAAACGTCCGACTTTCGCTCAGGTCATGATCTCGCGGTTCGTGGGTTCGAGCCCCGCGTCGGGCTCTGTGCTGACGGCCAGCTCAGAGCCTGGAGCCTGTTTCAGTCTGTGACTCCCTCTCTCTCTGACCCTCCCCTGTTCACGCTGTCTCTCTCTCTCCTAGAAATAAATAAAAATATTAAAAAAAAAAATCCTTTAAATACCATTTTCATTATAATTAAATTAGTGTTTGTCTGTTGAAGACAAATTCTGTTTTTCTTCATATACTTGTGTATTTGTTCCCAAATCATGTAATAAGATTCTTGGCTATTACAGTTTAATGATTATAATGGTATTACTAGAATTTGTTGTTGTAATGTTATGGACACAGAACCAAAATTTAATGTATTCAATTTAGATAAAGAGCTTTAAAAAAAATTCCAAGATTTTTTTTTCAGTATTACCAATTGCTTTGTTGTGATTGTTTTACTCTAAGTTATTAAAATGGGTGCAAGTTATTGCATGAATAGATGGAACTCAGAATTCTTGATTCTGGCCATTTGTGGTATATATATCCTGCCAATCCGTCTAGGATTCTTCTGCCTCTTTTTCTTAAATAATGCAGTGGCCTATTTCTGAACTAGAAACCAGCCTTCTTGTTAGAAGACAGATTAGTAGGCCCCCTTCCCCTATTCTAAATTACTGGCCTCCCACCCAGACCTACGTGTCATTGGAACCAAAGAGAGATTAGCCAAAGTTACTTCTCTCATGTCATCAGAAAAACCTGAAGAATGTTGGACATAGCCTGTGCAGCATTTTGTGTCTCAGGTGCATAGAGACAAGATTTTCAAAGTACCTTTAGCAGTGGAAGTGCTTTTCTCCCATTTTCAGTGCATTGTTGAAATTACACTGGAAACTGCTTCCATGCTATTCTTAAAGCTATTCCTTCCCTGAACCATACTGTCCATATCTTAGTGCCTGTGAATTAGAGGTTTGTCTTTACATTTGTTAATAGTAGTAGGTAGTAGGCATTTATATGATAAGACTCTAACATGTTTTTAGACTCTGGATAATTATTCTTCATCTGTGTCCATAGTGTTAAATTACTGTCGTCTTTAGTTTTTATCTCTGGGTTTATCTCAGTATCCACTTTTTCTTCTGATTTCTGCTCTTCACACCAAACTTTTCTGGATAAATTCACAGACTGGCTAAGTGTTTATATGAAACATTGAATCCAGTTTCAGGTGGATCTTTATTGAGGCTTAGCAATATTACACATCTTTGACTCCTTTTCATATTTACATCCAGCACCTATTTTCAAACCATTTTCATTTACCTAAGAGTCTGCATTGGTTTTAAAGATTAAACAAATTCAATTAATTGTACATATATCCAGGGAGCACTTACTGTGTGTAAGCACTACTTGACTATATCTTGGGCATAAAAATATGAATAAGACATTCTGGGAGCTCACTGTCTTAACAGGGAAGACAGACATACAAATAAGCATAATAACAGTGTGATTTTTTTTTAGAAGTATATTTTAAGTTCTGTGATGTGGTATGAATACAGATTCTGCCAGAGAATGCCAAGAAAAGTTACAGTGTGGGGGAAAAAATGACCTTGAAGTTTTCTTTTTCTTTTTAAAAAAATGCTTTATATGGGGCACCTGGTCGCTCAGCCAGTTAAGCCTCTGACTTTGACTCAGGTTGTGATCTCAGTTTGTGAGTTTGAGCCCCACATCAGGCTCTGTGTTGACAACTCAAGAGCCTGGAGCCTGCTTCGACTTGACTGTGTCTGCTTCTCTCTGCTCCTCCCCTGCTCACGCTCTGTCTCTGTCTGTCTCTCAAAAATAAACAAAATTTTTTAATGCTTTATGGAGGTGTAATTGACATACAGCAAACTACAAATATTAAATTGTATGATTTAAATTTTTACATATCTATATACCTGTGAAACTATCACCTTTATCAAAATAATAAACATATGCATAATCCTCAAAAGCTTCTTCATGCCCCCATATAATCTAGTCCCCAGACAACTACTGGTTTGTTTTCTGTTCGTTTAGGTTAGTTTGCATTTTCCAGAATTTTACATACATGGAATCATACAGTAGGTACTCTCTTGTCTGGCTTCTTTTATTAAGTTATTGTGAGATCCCTCCTCATTGTTTCATGTATCATTAGTTTATTATTTTTTGTTGTTGGGTATTGTTCCATTGTAGGGGTATAACACATTTTGTTTATTCATTCATTACTCTTATTCATGCTATTTTTGTTGTATTTGAGAAATAATTTGCCAAACTCAAGGTCACCATGATTTTCCCAAACTACACTTTTAAATAGCTTTTCCAGCTTTGTTGATATATGGTTTACAAACCATGAAAATTACCCAGGACTGTATTACTACATTTTGATTTATACAGTTGTGTTTCTTAAGAAACAAGTAAGAACCAAAAAATAAAAAGATTAAGCATTCACCCCAAACAGTCAGAAAAAGGGTAGAGCAAACTCGTAGGCACTGGAAAAAATTTTAAATAAAAAGGAGGGGCAGGAATTCAACAGGAAGAAAAAAATTTTTTTAAATTATTTTAAATGTTTATTTTTGAGGGAGATCGTGCACGAGAGAGGGTGCACAAACAGAGGAAGGGCAGAGAGAGAGGGAGACACAGAATCTGAAGCAGGCTCCAGACTNATTAGGAATAAAGAGAGGACATAACTACCAATACAGCAAATTTTAAAAATTCAGAAGGGAATATTATGAGCAGTATATGCCAATAAAAGTAAAAGCTCAGAGGCAGTGATTGTAAAGTCAAGACAAGGCCTAGGCTGGAGACTGTTGTTAGCATCGCAGAGAAGAGAGGATAATGGCCAGAACTCCGGGTCACTAGGAGCAGAAATGGAAATAAAGGGCATTCACAGAATTATAAATCCTATAAATAGGATTTGGGCTTGGATGGTGTTGCATGGTGGCATTACACCTGAGGAATAGCAGGGTTTGGGGGAAAGAGGATTGAATTTGAGGTATATTGGGGGACAAGTGGGATCATCTAGTTGGTTATGTGGGCCTTGAGCTTACAAGAGAAAAAGTCTGGCTAACGTGTCTGCTTATTTTGCCACAAGATTGGGTTCTTGTTTTTAAATTCACCTGCTTGTTTTTCTTTTTGTGAGCATGTCTTTAAATGTTCCCAGAAATATAAAATACCTTTTTTTAAAAAAATCAGATTAAAAACCTTTCCCCATATAAATATTATTTACCCAGCTAGATCTCAGATATGAGAACAAAGAGCCTACTTAGAGAGCAGTCTCTTGTCATAAACACTAAAAACGTATGCTTGTAACAGGAGCCCTTAACTTTTTGGCACAGTTTCTATGTAAGTACTCAGATTTCTCCGAGTGATGTGGCTACGACTCCGATTCTGAGTCTCCAGAAGTCACGGCCAGGCCTATCTGCCCCTGCTCCTAGGCAGCTGGGGCAGCCTTTATTAGAATATGGCCCTTTTTTCTTAGCATCCAGTTAACTAATGAAGTTCCTTAAAAAGCTTTTAAATTAGCTACTTTCACTTACGTTAGCGAAGCTTCTATGAAGACTTTATTTTCTGGTCCCAGCACAACCTCAGTCACCCAAAGAGCAAAGAAGCCAGATGGTTCCCGTGTCCTTTTTTTTGCTCCATTAAAAGACAGTGCGGCAGGTACTGGAAGTGGCCTTTCCTTTATGCTTTTCATTCTTTGACTGGATCTAAGGCTGCTGTCTACCAGTTTTAGCATAATCCCAGCCTGACCTGCGCTGAGCTGGCTGTAACTAAAACCTGCACATTGCTGGAAGTATTTACTGCCCGTCGCAAGTGTTTTACTCCTTGTGCTGACTTCTGTTGACAGATAAAGTGCAGCTATAAATTTGGACAAGGTGCATTGCATGCTTTTTGCTCCACAGTACAACATGTTTTCAAAGTGTAATACGTTCTCTAGTTTTAATAGATGTGCTTCAAATTTGGTATGAACATAGACAAATGTGATTACGTTTGTGATGCTGATTGTTTCACACAATGATTAATATTGTAATTTTAGTTATTCTTTTAGATACCAGTTGGGAGAGGCTTACAGCATGGTCCAGTAAATTTTTGTGACCAAATATCAACCAAGTCAACAATTTCTTTTCATCTTTTTATTTCAGATTTGTTTTAAATTTAACTTATTTTTTGAATAGGGAATGCATTTATTTACAGGGTTCAAAAATCAAAATGCCATTTTAAAAAAAGTATACCCTGAGGAGTCTTGGACCTACCCATCCTCATCTGCTCCTTCTCCCCAGCCCGTTACATGTCGTTACTTAAAAAAAAAAAAATTTTTTTTTAATGTTTATTTGTTTTTGAGAGAGGGAGAGAGAGCGTGTGAGCGGGGTGAGGGGCAGAGAGGCAAACACAGAATCCTAAGGAGGCTCCAGGCTCTAAGCTGTCAGCATAGAGCCCGACGTGGGGCTCAGACTCCTGAACCGTGAGATCCTGACCTGAGCCGAAGTCAGACGCTTAACCGACTGAGCCACCCAGGCGCCCCAAATGTCATTATTTTTACTAATTTCTGTTTATTCCTTCAGATTTTATTTATGCAAATAGTTCAAATATGTATTTTTATTTCCTGCTCCTTTTACTCAAAGGGTAACATGGTACTATTCTTCACCTTGTATTCTTTTTCAGTCTTACACCTTGGAGCTTTCTCTCTATATCAGTACATAAAGATCTTCCCTTTTTTTCTTTCTTTAAATGTGTGGTATTCCGTTGTGTATATATGTCATAGTTTATTCAAACCATTACCTTTTGCCAGTTACTTGAATGTGTTCAATCTTTTGCTACTGCAATTTCATAGTCAATAATCTTGTTTATGTGTTATTTTTATGTTCGTGGCATCTTATTAGGTCCTAGAAATGTGTTTGCTAGGTAAAAGAGTACATGCATTTGTAATTTTGAAAGATATTTTTGTATTCCCTTCATGTAAGGATTCTACATTTTCCGTCAGCAGTGCTGTGAGGGTCCTTGGAGCCTCCGTTTCCCTACAGCTTCACTAAAGGGTGGTAGGACTTCCATCAGATTTTGCCAGTCTGATAAGAAACACTATCTCAGTGTAGTTTCTGGTTTGCATTTCTGTTTTCATGAGTTAGGTGATGTATCTTATCTGTATATTTAAGGACCATTTGTATTTCTTTTTCTCATATACTTTGTCTACTTTTTTAGGATTGTCTTCTCTGTTTCTAGAAATTCTTTATATGGGTTTGTTTATGGAATTTCTATTTTGTTCTGTTGGTGTCTGTATTCCTTTGCCACTTGTACTCTGTTTCCACCTTTGAGGCTTTATAAGAAGCTTTAATATATGTTAGAGCTGTTTTCTCATTGCTTCCTCCCCCCCAAGTTTTCATGGTAATTATTACTTATTTTTCAATAAGATCTTAAGAGTCAGTCTGTCTAGTTCCTTGAGGAAAAACAAGTTGGCCTTTTTTTGGATTCGTGTAAATTATAAATTACTTTAAGAGTTGACACATTTGTTATGTTACTCCATCTCTCCAAGAATATGATTATACCTTCTTCTCATTCAATTTTACTTGCATTTTTAAGGTTTTTTTTTTTTAAAGTTTGTTTATTTTGAGAGAGAGAGAGAGCAGGGGAGGAACAGAGAGAGACAGACTCCCAAGCAGACTCCATGCTGTTAGTGCAGAGCCCAGTGTGGGGCTTGAACTCACAAGTGAGATCACAACCTGAGCAGAGATAAGAGTAGTGTGCTCAACTGACTGAGCCACCCAGGCACCACCTGAAGGTTTCTTCATAAGCTTGCACATTTCTGGTCAAGTGAAAATATATAAATATTTTATCGTTTTGTTGCCAGTGGAAATGAGGCCTTTTTGGCTGCATGTCAGGAATGCTGTGTAGTTATTGTATATTATATCAGAGTAGTTGACCTATAAGTTTCCTTCCAGCTGTTTGGATACTAAGTGTAATGCATAGTTACTACCCTCAGGGAGCTTGCAGTGTACCTCAGTGTTTGCAAAGACAGGGTAGAATGTGGGGAAAAGGTTCTTTCATCTTTTTCCAAATAATCAATAATAAATATGCAGATAAAATAATTCCTAATTTCTAGAATATATGTAGATCTCCATGACTGTATATTGAAGATCTGTGTTTGTCAGTATTCATCAGTGACTCACTTTGGCCCCAAACAGTACAAAATAAAAAGTAACACCTTTTTATGTAACTTGGGAGAAAGAAAAGGAAATGAAGCCTTTTCTTCCTTTAAATCTTCTGCTGTTGTTTGCATATATACATATTGGCTATTGATTTCATTTTATAGCCTACCATCTTTATTAGATTCTCTTACACTTGTGCTCAGAATTTTTAATGCTGTTTTCAAGCACATTGGAAAGAGGTGCTAGGTATTATATAGCTAATACCTGTATTATTATAGGTATGGGAGGGAAATGCTAAATTCCTGGTTGAGAGACCTTATTTATTACATTATACATTTTTCTTGGTGTAGATATGTAGGATGATGAACCCTACCAGGTTGAAAAAGAATCAGTTCTTTGATTTAAAACTTCAGGGTTTTTACTTGGTGAATTTGTTAAGGGTGACATGAAATCCATTTACTGGTATGTGTTAAGTCAAATAACTGAGTACATGTGTTTTTGAATAATTTAGTAACATGTTCTATCTTGTAGAAGTTTCGTTGCGTGTAATAAAGTTTTTATTTTTTCTTATTTTTTAACGTTTTTTATTTGTTTTTGGGGGGTGGGGGCAGAGAGAAATTGAAAGGGAGACAGAATCCAAAGTAGGCTCCAGTCTTCAAGCTGTCAGCACAGAGCCCGAAATAGGGCTCGAACCCACGAACTGTGAGATCATGACTTGAGCTGAAGTCGGACGCTTAACCAACTGAGCCACCCAAGTACCCTTTATTTTTTTCTTTATACAAATAGTAAGTATAGGAAATCTATAAGAAATCACCAATTTGTGTACTGTGGCTGACCAAGACTTTGCATTAATATAGGCCCTACTTGAAGAGTTTTCTAATCTTTAGTATTTTAGAAATAAAGATCTGCTTACTTCCCTCAAAAAGTGAGAATGGTTTGAGCAGTCAGTTAAGCATCTGACTCTTGATTTCAGCTCAGATCGTGATCTCATGGTTTGTGGGTTTGAGCCCTTCATCGGGCTCTGTGCAGGCAGCAAGGAGCCTGCTTGTGATTCTCTCTCCCTCCCCGTCTCCTGCTTGCACACACACACTCTCTGTCTTCCTCAAAATAAATAAATATTAAAAAGAGTAAGAGTGGTTTTTCATAAGATGTGAAGAGAAGGTACTGTTTTGGGATAGTTATTTTTGTTGAAATTGTTCTAGAAAAGTGCTTTACTCTGATCTTCTAAAAAATTTGGGACTTGAAGCTTAATTAAGCATGTTGTCTTGAGCAAATAAATATTCCCACAGTTGAGAAGCATGAACTGAATTGTCTTTTATTTTACCCAGATGGACTCTGGATTATTAGGCTGTTAGCGTAAAATTACTTGTATTTCCCTTCCTTTCCTTTCTGATACTTACATATGTATATATTCTATACAGTAAACACAATACCTGCCATTCTGAACTTTTTAATTGGCTCTAGTCTTCTGGATACTAAACTTTTTAGGTTTTAAATAAAGCATATATATCGGAAATACCTTGAAGAGTAATTGAGATCCCAGTCCTTTTTGTTCCTTGATTTCTCTCTCTTTTTTAAGATAAATAAGAAGGAATTTGATAAAGCGTTTTACTTTGTTATGTAGTGTGCTTGGGTTTCTGATTTTTTGTATGATGAGTGTGAGAAAAGTAAGAATATTGAAAATTGGAGTAAGTGTAGAATGCCACAGTAGATTTTAGTAAAAAGTGTCTTAAGTAACGGTAGTAAATAATAATAGACAAATAGGAGAAGGATAATATGAATGTCCTTATAATTAGGAAATTATCTTCATCCTAAAAAACAAAAACCATAAACTGTAAAGTCAGATTTGATGGCACTTAATAGTGAGAAAGGAAGCTGATAGTGTAGTCTGACCAAATTGAATTATGTAATTTCTCTTTTGAATAAAAGAATAGTTTCAGAGGTATTACATTTTCCTTTTTAGATATAACATGGTTAATGAAAATCTGATGATTGACTGTATGTATTGATTGACAAAGTGAGCAAAAGCCAGTATTGTGAGGTAATGTAAAAAGCTATTTGACTTACTAAAACCACTATGAGTTAAAAGTGTGTGTGTGTGTGTGTGTGTGTGTGTGTGTGTAGGTTGTTTGGTTAAATCTGCTTTTTATATAATTGTTTTAGATTGTCAACAGCAGGCTATCAGATTTCTCCTCTTACTCTCTGGTATTTTTCACACATCGAAAGCTCCTTGAGGATGAATTTATTGCACTTTATGATATTAGTGCTCCATTATGAGTAGGTGTTATTTCTGGAAAGGAAACAATGGCATCTGTCCTTTTTTTTTTTAAACTGGATATTAGAATGGAAGAAAGTTGTTTAATTTCTTTTTTATTATTTTTTAATGTTTTATTTATTTCTGAGAGAGAGAGGATGAGAGAGGGAGAGACACACGCACACACAGTGTGAGCAAGGGAGAGTCAGAGAGAGAGGGAGACACAGAATCTGAAGCAGACTCCAGGCTCTGAGCTGTCAGCACAGAACCTGACGCGGGGCTCGAACTCACGAACCTTGAGATCGTGACCCAAGCCAAAGTCGGATGCTTAACCCACTGAGCCACCCAGGTGCCCTGAAATTTGTTTAATTTCATGAGTGTCTGAATTACTAGTACTTGCTTTTAATGCTAACTCAGCTGATAGTGTCTAATTGCTATCACAGGTGGAATCATTCCTTGGTTTTATTTTTGTTTCAGATTAGTAAGAATTAGGATATAAAAATCTTGGAGCGCCTGGGTGGCTCAGTCAGTTAAGCATCCAACTTCAGCTCAGGTCATGATCTCGAGATTTGTGAGTTCGAGCCCTGCATCAGGCTCTGTGCTGACAGCTCAGAACCTGGGGCCTGTTTCAGATTGTGTCTCCCTCTCTCTCTGACCCTCCCCCGCTCATGTTCTGTCTGTCTCTCAAAAATAAATAAACGTTAAAAATTAAAAAAAAAAAGGAAATAAAAATCTTTCCTGTTTGTATGTGTTTATGCTTCAAAGGCACAAAATCTTGGTCAAAAAGTATGTATCCTGCCTGTAATGTCAGATCACAATTGGCTTATCCAAGAAATCCTTCTCTGACTTCCTCTTATCTAAAGATCTCCTTATTATTCTTACAGCACAGTATTAAGTTTCCAACCCTATAAATGCTTTTCTTCTACATCAGACCATCTTCCCCCAAGAGCTCATTATGAAGAACATCTTGCACAGCTCCTGGTACACAGTATTTGTTAAATGAAGCAATTGGTGACTTTGTGAGCATTCTCTAATGTTTTCCTCAAAAATGAAATCTAGGCACAAGTGAAGTTCGCAGTTAAGTCTTCAGTATTGTATTTGTGGCAATGAAAGTGTATATGGTGTTTACAATAATAATATTCATTTTCAAAGAATTGTTTTTGAATAGCGTTACTGATTTGGGTGACTTGGTTATTAAGAGCATAGCTTTTTGGAACCAAGATAGTCTGAATTTAAGTTTGTTAATTTGTTAATAATCAGAACCAGTTATGTATATTATAAAATAGGTGTAATAATAATGCCTACCTCACAGGATCATTGTGGAGTAAATGAGCTTTACATGTAAAGCTTCTGGCACAATGCCTGGTGCGTAGTAAGTGCTTGGTAAGAGGCAGTTCTTTTTTGTTTATTACTGGTGTGGTATCATCATCAACATTATCAGTTTCTGAGCAAGTATCATGGTTCTATGTTGAATCAAGGACAAAACATTTCTAGGTAGGAAAGCTGTAAAATTATGTCAAATTAATATTCTGCTGTGTTAGGGTGCTAAAAACATACTGTTGGTTATGAGTTAACATTTTATTAAAGATAACCAAAAAACTTTTAGGAACAAAAACACCCCAGCTTGTTCAAGCACTATTAACTTATTCTAGGTAATTAACAAATATAAGTTTTTGAAGGTTATCGGAGATTTGTAATCATCAAAGATTGATTATACTTTTTGAGCCCTTAGGATCTTAACATACATGAAAGAGATTGCTGGTTTTCATCTGCTTCACACTAGGAATTGCTGCGGGAGTGGAGTTTGGCAAGAATGACTGAAAGAAACTGGTATCGGTGTTGCAAAACTCTCAGAGATCATGATCTGAAAGGAGGGCTCTAACAAAGTAACATAACCTTCTGCCAATGTCATGAATTGTTTGCCTTACAATATTTAAACTTTAAGTATACTTACTTTGAAATTCCAGGATTCCTAACTGGAAAATACATCTGGTTTAGTAAAGTTGGATTCCTCATATAAATCTGTGCCTTTTAATAAGAAGTCTTAGGGACATTCTCTTTGTTTTTCATGGAAAACCATAAAACTGAAATCTTTGTGCTTTTATTTGGCTCTGTGCATGATATGGTGATACTGCTTAAAGCCTTCAGAGATTGAGAATCCGCCAACACTGAATAATTTAGTCTAAATTGTAGATGAATCACATCCTTAGTTTCTTATGTGCAGTTTTTATCTTGTATATGGATTATGGTGATGCTTTAAAAAGTTATTAACACAACTTTTTAACACTTTTGCTCTTCTGCTTCTAATGCATGACTTTTTAAAAAATCAAAACACTAAAATAGGGGCGTGTGAGTGGCTCATTTGGTTAAGCGGCAGGATCTTTATTTCGGCTCAGGTCATGATCTCTGGGTGTGAGAGAGATCCCCATGTCGGGCTCTATCTCATGGTCCTGAGCTAGAGTCCCTTGGCCGGCTCCACCCTCCTCCCCACTCCTTGAGACCTGCTTAAGATTCTTTCTCTCCTTCTCCCTCTTTCCCTCCCCATTTGCACCATGTGCGTGTGCTGTCTGCTTCACTCTCCCTCTCTCTTCAAAAAACAAAACAAAAACAACAAAAAACCCCACCAAAATAAGTGAGAGTCCCTTCTTTTTACCTCTCCCTTCCTGTTAACCTGTTTTCTAAAAACATATGTGAATTCTGTATACAAAATTCTGTGTGTGCATAATATACATGTAGTTTTGTTATTTTTAACCTCCTATCATTATGCACCTTGCTCTTCTAATTCAGTACCGTGTTATGGAAATCTCATGTGCATACATAAGGCTCTACTTCCTATGGCGTTTCATAGTATGAATTTACCATAATTTTATTTGATCATTTCCTAGTAATGAGAATTTAGGTTGTTTTTACATTTATAAATACTGCTGCAGCAAATCTTTACATACACATATTTGTACATTTTTAGAATATTTTTAGAACACATGTCAGAGGTGAAATTACTAGGTCAAAAGATATATGTTTTTAAATGGTGATAGTAAATATCGATTCTTTAAAAATTATTCTTCCAGTACCCTCCTCTAAATATGTGGGGACGTCCATTTTACTCCTGTTTGTTCCTTTCATTCATGTCATTTATTCAAGTCATTAATTTATTTGAATTTTGCCCAACTGATATGCCAAAATATGCATTTTATTATTTTAACTTACATTCTTTGATTTCTGCTGGGCTTAAAAAATTTTTAATATTTATTATTTGCATTTTTTTCTACAAACTGCTATTTTGTATCATCCTTTGACCATTTTTTACCTATTTATTTTGCCACGTAGAATCCTTAATTTGTATGTGGTCAGATATGTTGCTACTTTTTCTGTGATTTCCTTTGTGTTAGTTTTGAAAGGCCCTTACTCCATGATTATCAAAATACACTATCTTTTTTCTAGTATTTCAATAATTGTGCTTTTTATATTTAAGTCTTAAAACACCTGAATTTATTTTTGTGTATAGCGTGAAATAGGAGTCTGATTTTTTTCCCCCTACCTGAATAAACAGTTGTTCTAAAATGGTCTTTTCACCGCTGGTTTGAATTTCTATCTTTATCATATTCTAACTTTGGACTCTTTTGTTCCATTGATCTGTTAGTCAATTCATGTGCCAGAAACACTTTGCTAATTATTGTGTCTTTTTCATATGTTTGGGTACTTGATACAGCAGTATCCGCTTCATTAATCTTTGAAAAATGTTCTTCGTGTGTTTTCTGGAGAAAATTTGCTATTTGTGCAATGGGACGACATGCTCTTTGCTCTTGTAGGCTGTGAACATATCACTTAGTAGGCTCAGATACTCTGTGCTTCTAGAGCAAGGCTTTGGCCGTCCTGCCCTCTGACTTATTTCCTGTAATTGTCATCACTGGCTGTCACTGCCTCTTACCTTTTCTTTTTGCCACTCTGTTCTCTTTTAGCTTCTTACCAACACTAGAAGCCACTCTATTGCTGTCTTTGCCTCTGTTCTTAAGCGTTCGTACAGAGCTTCTGACCTTTTGTCGCTCACACTACCCAATCAGAATGTAAGCAGTCATAGTACACCAGGTTATGACCTTCAGTTTTCTTCAGTCTTAGCCCTTTCATTGTTGCTGGCTGCTTAGAGTGCACTTTCCAAATGCCAAATAAGCTTTTTTTCAAAAAATCATGCTTTTGGAGCTGTTTCATTGCTCAGATATACAGGAAGTCTGTTCTTATAACTGAGATATTATGGGATAATTATTATGACAGTGTGTTTGTGTCATGCACAGTTTGAGGTGACATACTTACTTGCTTTACCACCCTTGCTCTAACCTTTCAGCTAAGTCCTTAAATGTTGTAGTAGGATATATACCATGTCCACGTGATCAGACCGAGTTTGGAGTTAAATGGTGTGATTAAGTATACTTTACTGTGCGATAACAGCTTCAAGAAAATTTGTATTTCTAAAACAGACACTTTTAAAAGATGGTTTTTTTACATTATATAATAATTATTTGGTTTGTATAAACTTTATCTTAACTAGACACTTAACTATGAAGCTTCTGCTTCATTTTAAATGCTTTTTTACAGAAACTGAATTAATATTTTTCCTGAATATACCTAATATTGTTAATTTTAAGCAGATTCATGTAGATGTCTCAGTATTTTCCTGGGTTATCCAAATCTTGAGAATCACTTCACTGAGTTAAGACAGTGGAAAACAAAAGTACAAAAATCCCACACTGTGTCTTTGGTCTTAGATAGATACACATTGAAATTGCTTAATTTTTTAGCTTTTATGTTTGTTTATTTTTGAGAGAGACAGAGGCAGAGAGCGAGCCGGGGAGGGGCAGAGAGATGGAAACACAGAATCTGAAACAGGCTCCAGGCTCTGAGCTGTCAGCACAGAGCCCAATGTGGGGCTCGAACTCACGAACCATGAGATCATGACCTGAGCTGAAGTTGGGCACTTAACTGACTGAGCCACCCAGGTACCCCGAAGTTGCTTAATTTTTTAAATAAGATTTTTTTCTGATTATGAAAACATTTGCTTATCTGATCATACTTAGGAAACAACATTGTGAAGAAAGAATAAACATGACCTACCCTGTTGTAAATTTAAAATGAAATTTCATGCACTTGTAGGCTTGATTAATAATAGACTAGTAGTTGATAGTGGGCACTTACTATTTACCCACTTTGTTCTAAGCACTTTGTAAGTACTAATTTAAGCCTCACAACGACCTCATTTATTTAGTTTACCTCTTCATTTTACAGATGAGGAAACTGGCACATGGAGGTTGAAGAACTTGCTTATGGTCATATAGGCTGATAAATGCATTATGTGTGTATTCATAATAAGTGATAGAGATCAGACTCAAACTCCTAGAACGTATATAATAATAGGTAAATTTTTAGTGAAAGGAGGAATAACGGTAGAATAATTTTATATAGTGTAATATGCCTCTAATATTGCTAGGAGTGCTTTTTGAAAGTAGCAGTCCTTGGTTTGATGAAGCTAAGTTAGTCTGTTTGTCCTTGGAATATATTTATGTTTGTATCATTAAAACATATGTGTGTCCTCATGTCACTGGTTGTGGTGTTGTATAAGTTTTTTATATTTTGGGTACTAACCCTTTATTGGATATGTCATTTGCAAATATCTTCTCCCTTTCACTAGGTGGTCTTTCAGTTTCATCCATTGTTTCTTTCACTGTCCAGAAGCTTAGTTTGATTGAGTCCCAATAGTTTATTTTTGCTTTTGTTTCCCCTACCTCCCGAAACATATTTAGAAAAATGTTACTATAGCCAGTGTCAGAGATACTGCTGCCCATGCTCTCTTCTAGCATTTTTATGGTTTCAGGTCTTACATTTAGGTCTTTAATCTATTTTGAGTTTATTTTTGTGTGTGGTGTAAGAAAGTCATCCAGTTTCATTCTTTTGCATATAGCTCTCCAGTTTTTCCAGCACTATTTGTTGAAGAGACTTTTCCCATAGCATATTCTTGCCTCCTTTGTCAAAGATTAATTGACCATATAATTGTGGATTTACTTCTGGGCTCTCTATTCTGTTCCACTGATCTATGTGTCTGTTTTTGTGTCAATGTCCTATTGTTTTGATTGCTTTGTAGCATATCTTAAAATCTGGGATTGTGATACCTTGACTCTTATTCTTCTTTTCAAGAGTGCTTTGGCTATTCAGGATCTTTTGTGGTTCCATACAAATTTTAGGATTGTTTGTTTTAGTTCTTTGAAAAATGCTATTGGTATTTTAATAGGGACTGTATTAAATCTGTAGATTGCTTGGCGTAGTATGGACATTTTAACAATATTTATTCTTCCAGTCCATGAGCATGGAATGTCTTTCCATTTGTTTGCAGTCATCTTCAATTCCTTTCATCACTGTTTTATGAAAGGAATAGTTTTATAGTTTTCAGATACGGATAATTCACCTCCTTGGTTAAAGTTTATTCCTAGTCACTTTAATATTTTTGATGCAATTGTAAATGGGACTGTTTTCTTATTTTTCTTTCTGCTACTTCATTATTAGTGTATAGAAATGCAACAGATTTCTGTACAGTGATTTTGTGTCTTGTGGCCTTACTGAATTCACTTATCAGTTCTACTAGTTTTTTGGCAGAGTCTTTAGAGTTTTCTATATATTTTATCATGTCATCTGCAAATAGTGTTTTACTTTTTCCTTACCAATCTGGATGCCTTTTCTTTTTCTTGTCTGATTACTATGGCTGTAACTTCCAGTACTGTGTTGAATAAAAGTGTAGAGAGTGCACATCCTTGTCTGTTCCTAATCTTAAGGGAAAAGCCCTCAGATTTTGACCATTGAGTGTTATATTAGCTGTGGGTTTTTTGTACATAGCGTTTATTATGTTGAGGTATGTTCCCTCCAAACCTACTTTGTTGAGGGTTTTTGTCATGGATGGGTGTTACACTTTGTCAGATACTTTCTCTGTATCTTATTGAAATGATCATATTTATTCTTTCTCTTGATGTGATGTATCATGTTGATTGATTTGTCAATATTGAACCACGCTGCATCCCAGGAATAAATCCTACTTGATCTTGGTGAATGATATTTTAAAAATATTGTTGGATTTGGTTTGCTGATATTTTGTTGAGGATTTTTATATCTTTGTTCATCAGAAATATTGGCCTGTAGTTCTCTTTTTTTGTAGTGTCTTTATCTGGTTTTGGTCTCAGGGTAATGTTGGCCTTGTGGAATGGATTTGGAAGCTTTCCTTCCTCTTCTATGTTTTGGAATAGTTGGAGATGAACAGGTATTAACTCCTCTTTAAATGTTCAGTGGAATTCACCTGTAACATCATCTGGTCCTGGACTTTTGGCGAATTTTTGATTATTGTTCAGTTTCATTGCTGGTAATCAGTCTGTTCAAATTTTCTATTCTGGAATCAGTTTTGAGAGGTTATATATTTCTAGAAATTTATCCATTTCTTCCATGTTGTCCAATTTGTTGGCATATAATTTTTCATAATATTCTCTTTAGTCCTTTGTATTTCTGTGATGTTGGTGGTTATTTCTCCTTTCTTTTCTTTCACTTTTTTTTTAAAAAATATTTTTGTTTCGCGAGAGGGGACAAGGAGGAGTGGGACTTGAGAGGGAGAGAGAGAGAGAAAAAAAATCCTAAGCAGGCTCATTGCTCAGCACAGAGCCCAATGTGGGGCTCGATTTCATGACCTGAGCTGAAATCAAGAGTCACATGCTCAACCAACTGAGCCACCCAGGTGCCCTCTCCTTTCTTTTCTGTTTCTGTTTCTGTTTGAGTGCATGCTTGCTGTCTCCCTCTACCTCTCCCTCCCTTCCTCTCTCCCTCCCTCTGTGTGTGTGTGTGTGTGTGTGTGTGTGTGTGTGTGAGAGAGAGAGAGAGAGAGTCTGGATAAGCAGTTTATTAATTTTGTTGCCCTTTCATGGAACTAGCTCCTGATTTCATTGATTTTTTTTTTTTTAGTTTCTATTTCATTTGTTTCTGCTCTAATATTATTATTTCCCCCCTTTTTTTTTTAACTGTTTTCGTTTTTGTTTGTTTTTTCTAGTTTATTTAGGTGCAAGGTTAGGTTGTTTATTTGAGATTTTTTTTTTCTTGAGGTAGGCTTATATTATAAACTTCCCTCTTAGAACAGCTTTGGCTGCATCTCAAAGATTTTGGACCATTGTGTTTTCATTTTTATTTGCCTTCAAGTATTTTTTTCATTGCCTCTTTGATTTCTTGGTTGACTCATTCTTTAGTAGCATGTTATTTAACATCCATGTATTTGTGTTTTTTACGGAATTTTTTTTCGGTTCTTGATTACATCTCAGGTCATGATCTCACAGTTTGGATTTGAGTGCCACATTGGGCTCTGTACTGAGAGCATGGAGCCTGCTTGAGATTCATATTCTCACTCTCTCTCAAAAATAAATAAATATTTTAAAAAAGAGGAAAGATGCATGGTATGACTTCAGTCTTTTTTAATTTGCTGAGATTTGTTTTGTGGGCTTATATGTGATCTCTTCTGGAAAATGTTCCATTTGCACTTGAAAAGAATGTGTATCCTGCTGTTTTAGGATGGAATGTTCTGAATATATTTGTTAGATACATCTGGTCCAGTGTATCATTCAAAGCCACTGTTTCCATGTTGATACTCTGTTTGGATGCTCTGTCCGTTGATGTAGGTGGGGTGTGAAAGTCCCCTACCATTATTGCATTACTATTCATTACTTTATGTTCGCTGTTAGCTGCTTTATGTATTTGGATGTTCTCATGTTGTGTACATAAACATTTATAATTGTTGTATTTTCCTGTTGGATTGTTCCATTTGTGATTATACAGTGTCCTTTTTTGTCCCTTGTTACAGTCTTTTAGTCTTTTTTTTGTCTGATGTAAGTATTGCTACTCTGGCTTTCTTATCACTTCCATTTGCATACTAGGTGCTTTTTCCATCCCTTCACTTTCATTGTGTGTGTGTCTTTAGACTCTGAAAAGAGTCTCCTGTAGGCAGCATATATATGGGTCTTGCTTTTTTTATCCATTCCATCACCCTGTGTCTTGTTTGGAGCATTTAGTCTATTTACATTCAAGGTAATTATTGATAGGTACGTACATATTGCCATTTTGTTACTTATTTTTTAGTTTTTGTACTTCTCAGTTCCTTTCTTGGAAACATGGTTCTTAATCTTTGGGTTATGGACACTTTAAGATACCTGATGGAAGCTATAGAATTTCTTCCCAGAAAGATGCATAAACATAATTATCAGTTTGCATTCAGTGTTTCTTGGGATCCCTGAACCTGTCCTTGTGCCCAGGTTAAGAACCCATGATTTAGTAAAGGACAGTTAGCTTTATAAATCTCTCTTGCCTTTGAGAACATCACTTTATGACAGTTTATAGGTAATTGACAATACTGAGTTAACAGAAAATGCTAAATTTGTACCATACACTTAATAAATATGCAGCATTTCTTTGAATTGAAAAAAAAATGTATATTTTCTACTTAACATTTATCCCATTTGTGGAAAAGTCAGTCTTCATTCCTCAGGAATACTGGTTTGTGAGATGTTAACTCTGTATTTGCATAAAATAAACTACACTTAGCATTTTAATCATTGATGTCCTGGGACCTTTTTGTGCTAGTGAGATTATGAGCATCTCTTTCCCACTCTGTGTTCAGAGATTTTGAGTTGGTAGCCATGGTGGGAATGTTTACAGTGCTAAAATACCATCATTCAAGGCTTGCTCTCCCCTTTCCCCCAAGCTGATATTTTAAACATTTACCAGCATGCAACTGATTTTAATTACTCATTCAGCAAACCTCTTTTGAGTTCCTGTTCAAGACACTGTCCTAGGTGCCAAGGATACAGCAGGGAATAAAAAACATTTACTTAAGTGAACGTCATTTTCTAAATCTTAAATTTTCTAATGAAAATGGGGAAGAATTAGGAGTTCCTTTTAATCATATCATGAGAGGAAATGTGGAGTCCAAAGCAAATGGATTTCCTTACTGTGAACTCTTAAGACTCTTTTTTTTAATGTTTATTTTTGAGAGAAAGAGAAGAGCATGAGCAGGGGAGGGGCAGAGAGAGAGAGAGAGAGAGAGAGAGAGAG
>NW_027530016.1:2048862-2100882 GCF_008692635.1 Crocuta crocuta
CTGATTTTAATTACTCATTCAGCAAACCTCTTTTGAGTTCCTGTTCGAGACACTGTCCTAGGTGCCAAGGATACAGCAGGGAATAAAAAACATTTACTTAAGTGAACGTCATTTTCTAAATCTTAAATTTTCTAATGAAAATGGGGAAGAATTAGGAGTTCCTTTTAATCATATCATGAGAGGAAATGTGGAGTCCAAAGCAAATGGATTTCCTTACTGTGAACTCTTAAGACTCTTTTTTTTTATGTTTTTTTGAGAGAGAGAGAAGAGAGCGTGAGGGGGGGGGGGAGAGAGAGAGAGAGAGAGAGAGAGAGAGAGGGAGACACAGAATCCAAAGCAGGCTTCAGGCTCTGAGCTGTCAGCACAGAGCCTGATGTGGGACTTGAACTCACAAACCGTGAGATCATGGCCTGAACCGAATTCTGCCACTTAACCGAATGAGCGACCCAGGTGCCCCTCTTCAGACTCTTTTAATGTACTATTGTACATTGTTAATCTCTAGGAAGATAATATATAGTATTATTTTCAGTACAAGAAGCTCCTCCCCCACACTGCCAGAATATATTTAATATCTTTCAGAAATACTGTTCTGCTGCTCTGTGGCAGTCACATCCTAGATGTTAGGAATTAGTGAATGAAGGGCATTGACTCCAAGAGTGTAGGTCAGAGTATGGCCGGGTCTTCTGAAGACAGACCTTCCTACCATGTGTTTTATAGATGATTCATTTATGGTTTGTGGATTGAATTGCTTTATTGATGGTGTCCTGAGCCATTCTGTTGTAATTTCATTTCCGGCAATTAAAAGAAAGAACATTTTATTTTACGTAATGAGAAAGTACTGTTCTACTTATATTGTTGTTAATTTTAGAAAAATCCTTTTCTTTTTGATCTGCAGTTTCTGATTTGGGGAATCCTACTCCCTGCTACTGGATCTCTGCTCAGCAGTGAGCAGCTCTTGCTCCGGAGCCTCACCCTGTGATGGGGGTCTCTGAAACCCCCTTTACCGGCCACGTGCCCTTCGTTAGGCTGTAGTGTTTCTCAGAGTGTGACTGTTTCATTGTGTCACAGTTGCTCCGGTGGTTAGTAAAACAGTAAGTTCCTGGGTCTCATCACAGACCTATTGATTCAGAATCTGTTATATGTGGAGCCCAAGTTTTTGTGACTTAAAGCACATTTATCGGTGATTTTTATTGTTTAATTTCCACGATGAATTATTTAAATTCCATTTTTGGTAGGTGTATATGTTATTTCTTACTGTTAGAGGGCTGTTGGCATTTTGGCTAGGACTTTCACTGTGTGGCACCTTATAGGCACAGCAGGACATTTAAAATCCTTGGCTCCTACCTGCCAAATGCTGTTATACCCCCCAGTTACTAGTGTGACCCAGAATGCCTTCACACATTCTCCAATACTTCCTTTCTGCCATGAGGGGCTGGCGTCCTTCCTAATTAAGCATCACTGCTATCTACTACTTTTATTATTCTAGAAGTTACTCTTAATAATTTAATGCATGTGTCTAATTTAAGACCTCACATTACTCGCTAACTCTACACACCTCCTAAATAATACACATTCCCTAGAGCCCTTTAATATCAATCACACCTTTCCATTTACATGCCATTTGTTCAATATTTGAGTTCTAGCTTTTAAAAACTGGTGTATGTTAGATATTATTATTATTGCTCTCTACAGTCAGTGTTTGTTTATATCAACCCGAGATTGCCAAATTATTTTTGCTCCTTTTTGCATTTAGACTGTCCTGAGTCTTCCCCCACCCCGTCCCCCTTGAACTATACCTTTAGAAGGATATATTCCATGCCTTTTGGTGGTAAACTCAGCTTTCATCAAAAAAATGTATGGGTTTGTTTTTTGTCCTGTGTCTTGAATGATGTTTTTACCTAGGAATGCAATTTTAAATTGAGTTAACTACTCTTAGCAGAGTATTATTCTGACCTTTATTATTTTTCTGAGAAGTCTAATTGTTGATCATTTATAGGAACCATTCTCAGTCTGATTTTAAAGATCAGCTTTGGTCATTTTCAGTTTCGTCTAATGTGTCTGCATGTGGATTCCTTTTTTATCCTTCTTGGGACTTTTGATGTCTCCTGAATATGGCATCTTGTATTTATTCTGGAAAAATTTCAGCCAGTGTCACTTGAAGTATTGCTGCTTCTCCATTTTTTCCTATTCTTTCTTTCTGAAATTTTAATTAGATGTACGTTAATCTCTCTTTCTTGAGATGAGATTTAATGAAATCTCGATGGTTTTAAGATGTTTCTTAATCTCTTTCATATCTTTTATTTCTTTGGCTTTCTTTCCTGATTCAGATCTGTCATTTTGTTTACTGATTCTTTCTCTGTGTCTATTCCAATTAGGCTTTTAATTTCAAGGATTATATATATATTTTTTTTTCTAGAAATCCTATTAGGTGTTTTTTTTTCCCCCTGTCTCCCAAGTCATTTTTGTTAGCTCTTGTTTCTGGCCTATATATTCAATATTTTATTTCTGTAAATTTTTATTTTATTTCTTAAAATACTTATTCTTTTTTGAGACAGCGTGCACTCGTGTGTGCAAGTGGGGGAGGGACAGAGAGAGAAGGGGACAGAGGATCTGAAGCTGGCTCAGTGCTGACGGCAGTGAGCCTGATGTAGGGCTTGAACTCACAAACCATGAGATCATAACCTGAGCCCAAGTCAACTGCTCAACCAACTGAGCCACCCAGGAGACCCAATTTCTGTAAACTTTTAAGGCATACCTAATTGAAATTTTATATAATGTATCTGTTAATTCCAAAATTTGAATTTCTTGCAGATTTAATTTTGTTTTCTTATAGCTTTTTGCTGCTGTGGGACTTTTTTTCCTTTTGGTTTGATGATTTTGTTTTAATCTCCTACTTGGCTCATTGGCTAATAGTCATATTTAGGAATCTCCTGGGATGTGGGTTGAAGGTGTGTTTGACTTCACACAGAGTGTTTGCTTCTCATTCTGACAGGTGCCTTGTATTACCACCAACCTAGAAACAGCTGAAATTCAGTTATTGGCTTGAGGCTTTGGTCCTTGTAAGAAGCGTAATTTTATACTTAACTGAGAATAGGCTTGTAGTAATTTTCACTGGACCCCATTCCAGTGAAGTCCTGATTCATACAGTTGTATTTCTTTCTGTTTGTTCTCTTTGTCAGTGGACAGACATGCCCAGCCCCCATACCTACCCATTCACTGAAGGGTGTGGCCTTTCACACGTATTGCTTGTTTTATGTAGTGGTCTCAGTTCTGCCTTTCATTACATCTAGTAAACATCAGAATTCAAGTCTCTATATTTGAAGTTTGAGCTCAGATCATGGTTTTAACTCTTGCTTACCACTCTGATTTCAACAGATATTTTTGATTAATTACTATTTTCTCTTTGTTTTTGCTGCCTGTGGATTTCTTGTGAGTTCAGCAGGGCATTTAAAAGAGTATTTATTGTGGGGTGCCTAGGTGGCTTAGTTGGCTAAATGTCTGACTTTTGATTTTGGCTCAGGTCATGATCTCATGGTTCCTGAGCTTGAGACCTGTATTGGGCTCTGAGCTGAGCATGGAGCCTGCTTGGGATTCTCTCTCTCTCTCTCTCTCTCTCTCTCACTCTCTCTGCCTCTTACCTCTGCTCTCTCAAAATAAATACATAGACTATACTTGTATTTTATTTGCTTTATCTTGATATTTGTAATGGGAGGGATTCTCCTGTCTCAGCTAATGTATTTCCAAAAGCAAAACCTCAGGTAATTTTTATATGCACTGGGGTCTGAGCACCACTGGGCCAGAGATACTGCTCCTGGTGCTTCTATGGTGGGAAGTTGGAATTTGGTTATCTGCACCCTTATGTTTTCCCAAACTCAACGCCACTGTTAAATTTTAACCTTATTATTAGTTAAATGACATTTGTAGTCTGCCAGTGAAAAGTGTTCTTATTACAGAATAAGCCCATTTTGAATTCTGAATTGAACTTTGAAGTATGATTTATTGATATGTTGTTTTTTTTATCATGCACAGACTATTTTCCACTACATTCAGTCATTAGCTAAGTGCATTTTTTTAAATGTCTATTTTTGAGAGACAGCGAGAGAGCACAAGTGGGGGAGGGAGAGAGAGAGAGGGAGAGAGAAGATTGGAAGAGGCGAGCTGCGCTGACAACAGACAGCTCAAGGCAGGGCTCGAACTCCTGGACCATAAGGTCATGACCTGAACTGAAGTCAGATGCTTAACCGACTAAGCCCCCCAGGTGCCCCTGCTAAGGTGCATTTTTTTTACAAAAAATTAGCATGATAGTCTCAATCTGTTCTTTTTATTTATTTCTGAGAGAGAGAGAGAGTGTGTGTGAGCAGGGGAGTGTCAGAGAGAGAGGGCGATACAGAATCCAAAACAGGCTCCAGACTCTGAGCTGGCTGTCAGCACAGAGCCCGACGTGGGACTCAAACCCACGAACCGCGAGATCATGACCTAAGCCGAAGTCAGACGCTTAACCGACTGAGCCACCCAGGCGCCCCTGTTTTTTTCTTTTTTTTGAAATTAACACCATATAGTTCTAGAAATTGAGATCTTTCAACATCTGGTTTTAAAGGGGCACTTGGGTAGCTCAGTGAGTTGAGCATCTTGACTCTTGATTTCAGCTCTGGTCGCGATCCCAGGGTTGTGGGATTGTGGAGTCGGCTTGAGATTCTTTCTCTCCTTCTGTTCTTCTCCCATTCGTGCTGTCTCTGTCACTAAAATAAAACAAAAAAAAATATTTTTTTAATCTGGTTTTAAGAAACAGAGGGCCATTTAAGGTAACTCAAGAAAGTAGAGGCTATTATAAAGATAATGTGTGATATGAAACTGGAAAGTTGTCAGGAACTCAAGGCAGCTTTGGATATCTGTTCCTTTCTCATGGTCTCTTAACAATTTTTTTCTTGTGCATTTGTTCTGTCCTCTGTTCTTTATTAAGTATCTCCTCATAGTATCTTTTCTACCTTTTCAAATCTTTACTTTGCCAAAGGTCCTGCTTGCTAAGACACTGGCACAATTTTATGGCATACTTTTCACACTGGGTTACATTGTGCGGTGGTGCTGTTTCTCAGGATTTCCAAGTTCACACTCTTTAGACCTGTGATGTCTAATTCAGTTGTCACTAGCTACACATGTCTATTAAAATTAAAATGATGTGTTGGATCTGTGTGCTGTTAACTGTGAAACACTGATGAATGATACCAGAGAAAACCTAAATAGAGATTGGTGTTCATGGATTAGAAAACTACATAGTAAAGATATCAATTCTCCCCAAATTGATTTATAGATTTAATAGAAAACTACATAGTAAAGTTATCAGTTCTCCCCAAATTGATTTATAGATTTAATGCAATTCCAAACAATCCAAGCTGGATAAAAAAAAAATATATATATATATATATAGACAAGTTGATTCTAAAATTTATAGGGAAAGGCAAAAGACCTTGAAGAGCTGAAGCAACTTTGAAAAAGAGGAATCACAATAATTTATTTTTAAGACTTTCTGTAAAGCTACAGTAATCAAGAATGCGTGTAGTCTTAGCAAGGGATAGGCACAAGATCAGTGGATCCATATAAAATCCAGAAATAGATCCACACAGGTATAGCCAACTGATTTTGACAGAGGTAAAAGACAGTTCAGTGTAGGAAGGATAGTCTTTTCACCAAACAGAACAGTTGGACATGTTCATGCAAAAACAAAAAACCTTGACCTAAGTGTCCCACCTTAAATAAAAATTAAATCAAAAATATATCAAATCTAAAACTTTTTTAGAAGAAAGCATGGAGAAAATTGGGATTAAGCAAAAAGGTTTTTTGGACATGACACCAAAGCACAGTCCGTGAAAGAAAATAGTGGATAAATTAGGCTTTATCAAAAATAGAAACTCTTACTCTCTGTGTTAGTTTGCTAGGGCTAACATAACAAAGTACCACAGATTGGGTGGCTCAAACAATTGAAATTTTATTTTCTCGCAGTTGTGGAGACTGGAAGTTCAAGATCAAGGTGTTGGTAGAGTTGGTTTCTCCTCGGGCTCTCCATGGATTTCAGGTGGCCACCTTCTTGCTGTTTCTCACTTTTCACTGTGGGTGCACATCTCTGGATCCCTTCCTGTTCTTATAAGATCACTAGCTCTACTGGATTAGAGCCACCTGTATGGCTTCATTTAACCTTAATTTACTCTTTAAAAGGCCTGTCTCCAAATATAGTTACATTCTAAGGTACTGGGGATTGGGACCAAAACATGAATTTTATGAATGAATGCACACAATTCAGCCATAATACTCTGCAACTGACACTAGTAAGAGAATGAAAAGAACTTGTATCTGTAATATATAAAGAACTCTCAAAACTCAACAGTATAAAAATAAACATCCCAATTAAAACATAGGAAAAAGACTAGAACACACTTCACCAAAGGATGGCAAATGAGCACATGAATATCCAACATCATTAGCCATTAGGGAAGTGCAAACTGAAACCACCATGACATACTGTTACACACTTGTTAGAATGGCCAAAATTAAAAGTACAATACCAGTTACTGGCAAGGATGTAGAACAGCTGGGACTCTTAAATTGCTGCTGGAAATGGACAATGGTACAGCTACTTTAGAGAGTTTGGTAGTTTTTTATGAAGTTAAACATATACCTATCATATGACCCCATTTCACTCCTGGGTATTTTTGTAGCCTGTACTCAAATTTCTAGGCAGCTTGATTTCATCTTCACCAAAACCTAAAAGTAGCTAATATGTCCTTCCACTGGTAGTGGATAAATGGTGGTATATCCATGCAATAGAATACTACTCGAAAATGAGAAGGAACAAACTAACAGTACATGCAGCCACTTAGTGAAAGAAGACAGTCTCAAAAAATGACATACTGATGGGCGCCTGGGTGGCTCAGTCACTTAAGCGTCCAACTTCAGCTCAGGTCATGATCTCATGGTTCGTGAGTTTGAGCCCCGCGTCTGTCTCTTTGCTGACAGCTCGGAGCCTGGAGCCTGCTTCGGATTCTCTTGTCTCCTTCTCTCTGCCACTTCCCCGCTCACACTCTGTATCTCTCTCGAAATAAACAAACATTAAAAAATTGTTTTAAAGTTACACAGTGAATGGTTAAATTTATACGAAATTCTTGAAAAGACAAAACTGTAGTGACAAAGACCCAGTCAAGTGGTTGTCAAGGGTTAGAGGGAGGCGAGAATATAACTTCCGAGGGAGTTTTTGCAGTAATGGAACTTTTCTGCTTCTGGTTGGTGATGATTGTTATACAAATCTATATGTGTGTTGAAACTGCTAGAACTGTGTTTTTTAAAGTTGATTTTTTTCCCAGTTATAGCCTAAATAAATCCTGGGGATGTAATGTACAGCATGTACTACAGTGAAAACACTACTGTATTGTATATATGAAAGATGGTGAGAGAATAGATCTTAAAAGTTCTCATCACAAGAAAAAAGAACTTTTAAATGTGCGTGGTGGTAGATGTTAACTAAACTTACTGTAACCATTTTGCAGTATATACATATATCAAGTTATGTTGTATACCTGAAACTAATAAATTTTAAATGTAATGTCTCAGAAAATTAAAACTCCCAAATTTAAATGTTTTATTGCATACACAAATATATAAAATTGAAAGTTCTACTGGACAATGCTGTTATTGAATGAGGGTCAGGCAGTTTTTTCCTGTAAAGAACCACATAGTAAGTCTTTCAGATACTTCACATAGTTTCCTTCTCAACTACTCAACTCTGCTGTTGTATTGGGAAAGCAGCCATAGACAGTACTTAAATGAACATGGCTGTGTTCTAATAAAACTTTATTTATAAAAATGGACCTGTTTCAAATCAAGAAACAGACTCTTAACTATCGGGAGCAAATGGATGGTTACCAGAGGAGAGGTGAATGGAAGGGATAGGTGAAATAGGTGAAGGGGATTAAAAGTACACGTTATCATAATGAGCACTGAGTATGTACAGAATTGCTGAATTGCTATATTGTACACCTGAAACTAATATAACACAGGCATTAAAAAAAAGTGGACATGTTTGCTGACCCCTATTTTGGAGAATCTGGCCTATATCCTTTCTTCGTGTCAGCTCAAAGTTATCTGGTGAAGTGACCTTACGTTTGATCATTCAAATTAAATAAAAATTTAATTATAATTTTGAGGATGAAAGTGAGCACTGTTAAGAATTCTGCTAGGAGACGACATGATACTCTACATAGAAAACCCAACAGNTGACAAACTATTTGTAAAAAAATAAAAATAGTTTTTAAAACAGTTAAAAATAAAAGAATTCTGCTAGGACTGTAAGCATAAAATAGGAGTGTCCTAAGCAGACCAGGGACTGAGTTCACTCTGGTTATCAGTCTTCCTGTATTTAGTTGCCCTTGTGGTAAGCTCACACCCAGTTCAAGTAACTGGAATAGCAGTCAAAACTATTCCTTCAGCAGGGGCTGTTGGTTAGCCATTTCCCTCTGGAAGGGGGTATTTATATGGGAGGTACCCTGAGGCTTGGCCTGCCATTTATACTCAGAATAGCCCATGTTTTCTGTCCTGGTGCCCTTGCTCATGCTTTTCTTTCTATGCCCTCTTTCCCTCCCTCTTCTGTGTTTGTTAAAATCCAGCCCATCTTGCCAACCTCTGATTAAATTGTAATCTCCTTCATAAATCCATCCCTGTAACACTGCTTTCAGACGTATGAGTTGGTATTTATACTTTATAAAACTCATGGCAAAGTGCCTTCCTTACGCCATGTCTCCAGACCTGGAGGGACATCAGAAGCACCTCAGTAGCTTTAGATACAGATTTATGGTTCCTGTCTTAAATGTTTTGATTGAAAACCAGTGGTGTTGTTTGTTTGTTGTTATTGTTGTTGCTGTTTTGTTTTTAAACACCTTATATGGTAACTAGCTAGCTAGTTTAGTATGTGGAATCTGTTAATTTAGACTTAAATTTTTCGATGTAAACATTGACTTTTGGAAGGAATGTTAGGAATAGCCTTTTTTCACTTTCTTGTTCTTAAATGGGGGGACCGAGTTGGGAAGAAGACACAAGGGAAATCACTTGCTCAGTACCCATTGCTAGTTACTGGCAGGACTAAACTTCATATATCTTCACTCCCATTTCTGAACCTTTCTTCATATTCATGTCAGACAAACCTTTCTAAGTAGTAAGCTTTGAATACCTGTAGGTGCTTGGTACATAGTCAATGGTCAGATTATTTTATTGGTAGTGAAGGTCTCTAACTCACTTTATATAGTATGTAGCATACTTTTTGCCTCTAAATGATTGCTTCTTGATTATGTTGTTTACTCACACTCTCATACTCAGCGGTATTTTTCTGGTAGTTCTGGAGTTAATGCAATAGCATGAAATTATCTCAGAAAAATCTTATCCCAAATTCTAATATAAATGGCTTCTAAAAGGCTGACTGAACAGAGCTGACTTCTGGGGCACCTTTGAATCATAATAGTTTGCAGAAGCCCCTCTAAATTGAGACCAGTTCTAGATCTGCAGGACTTTCCTAGCCAGGTCCACTCCCATTTGAGAAAGGTTACCCGGGATCTTTGGGAGTGTGTGTGTTTGGGATGCCCAAGCCAGAATAGGGATAGGGAGAAAGACATGGGGGAAGTAATGATGACCTAAGCTTAGCTTTCCAGGATTTTCTAGGAGTTAGGCCCAGGAAGGAGTTGGAGCGAGCATTTGTGTAGGCAGTATGTTCCAGAGGACAAAAGTGTGGATAGAATTGGGGAATGGCAAGTTGTTTAGTTTGGCTGCAGCATAAAGTGCAAATTAGGAAGTGACTGGGGCAATATAGTAGATAGCTTTATAGTTAAAATGCTATATTTCTCAACTAGATGTACACATCCAAAAGAATGAAATTGGAGTTCTTCTGGACACCATGCAAAAATTCATTCAAAATTCATCATAGATCTAAATGGAAGAGCTAAAATTATAAGATATTTAGAAGAAAAGATAGGGGAAAAAATTTGTGACCTTGGGCTAGACATGACGTTTTTAGCTGTAACGCCAAAAGCAACAAAAAATAGGCAAATTTAAAACTTAATCAAATTTAAAACCTTTTGTGCTTCAAAGAACACCATCAAGAAAATCAAGACAACCCACAGGATGGGATTAAATATTTGCAAATCATGTAACTTATAAGAGGCTTAGAATCTATAAAGAATTCTAGGTCAGTAATAAAAAGACAATATAAAAATGGGCAAAGAGTTGAGTATGACATTTCTCCAAAGAAAATAGTCAGATGGCCAATGAGCATAAAAAATACTCAACATCATTCGTCATTAGTGAACTGCAACTCAGACCACAGTGAGATACCACTTCACACCCACTAGGACAGCTAAAATAAAAACCATAACAACAAATGTTGGTAAGGATGTGGAGATATTGGAACCTTCATGTATTGCTGATGATAATATAAAATGGTGCATCCACTTTGGAGAAAAGTTTGACAGTTCTTCAAAAAGTTAAACATAGAGTTACCATGTGATTTGGCACTTCCCCTCTTAGGTTTGTCTGTACCCAAGAGAATTAGAAACAAAAATGTGTACACTAATGTTCATAGAAGCATTATTCATAATAGCCCAAAAGTGGAAACAGCCTAAATATCCCTTAGCTGATAAATGAATAAACAAAATGTGGTATTTCCATACAGTGGAGTACATTCAGTAACGAAAGGAATCATTCACTGATACATGATACAACATGGATGAACCGGAAAATGTTATGCTTAATGAAAGAAGCCAGTCACAAAGGACCACGTTTTGTATGATCCTATTTTAATGGAATATTCAGAGTAGTCAACTCCATAGAGGTAAAGTAGACCAGTAGCTGTCAGGAACTGGGGTGGGGGTGGGGGTGGGGGNCTTTTTGGGATGATGAAAAGTTTCAAAGTTAGATAGCAGTGATGGTTACAAAACTGTGAATGTACTAAAAAACCACTGAATTATATGCATTGAAAGGGTAAACTTTATGTTATATGAATTATGTCTCAATAAAAGTTGTTATGAAAAGTGCTATTAGTGAAAAATTTAAATTCTCTGACAAGGAATTTGAGTTTTGTCTTTTTAAAAAGCATTTTCTTTATTTATTTTGAGAGAGTGCACACGTGTGCTCAGGAGTTGGGTAGGGGCAGGGGCGCTTGGGTGTCTCAGTCGGTTGAGCGTCCGACTTCGGCTCAGATCATGATCTCACGGTTTGTGGGTTTGAGTCCTGCGTCGGGCTCTGTGCTGACAGCTAGCTCAGAGCCTGGAGACTGCTTCAGATTCTGTGTCTCCCTTTCTCTCTGCCCCTCCCCGGCTCATGCTTTGTCTGTCTATCTGTCTGTCTGTCTGTCTCTCTCTGTCTCTCTCAGAAAAGAAAGAGTTGGGTAGGGGCAAAGAGAATCTCAAGCTGGCTCTGCATGGTAAGTGCAGAGCCCTGTGCACGGCTAGATCTCACGAACTGTGAGATCATGACGTAAGCCGAAATCAAGAGTCTTATGCTTAACTGACTGAGCCACTCAGGAGTCCCTTGAATTTTGTCTTTAAAGCAGTGGTGTGTATTCCTGAAGAGTTTTCCATTCAAGAGCAATATGATTTCAATATCACTTTCAAAGTAAGTAAAGAATGGTGGGCAAGCCAAGGATGTGGCAGACAACTCTGAGGTCTAGATGCTTAGAATTTGTATCCTCAGTTTGGGGCGCCTGGGTGGTTTAGTCGGTTAGGCGTCCGACTTTCGCTTAGGTCATGATCTCGTGGTTTGTGGGTTCGAGCCCCGCATCGGGCTCTGTGCTGACTGCTAGCTCAGAGCCTGGAGCCTGTTTCAGTCTGTGACTCTCTCTCTCTCTGACCCTCCCCTGCTCACGCTGTCTTTCTCTCTCTCTCCTAGAAATAAATAAAACATTAAAAAAAAAAGAATTTGTATCCTCAGTTTTCTGCCATGAGCAAGTCTTAAATTTTTACATTATTGATACTGAATTAAAATTTTTTTTACTTTAGGGGTGCCTGGGTGGCTCATTCAGTTGAATGTCTGACTCACGATTTGGACTCAGGCCATGGTTCATGGGTTTCAGCCCTGCATCAGGCTCTGGGCTGATAGTGCAGAGCCTTCTTGGAATTTTCTCTCTCCCTCTCTCTCTGTCCCTTCCCTGCTTGTACTTTCTCTCTCTCTTAAAATAAATAAATAAAACTTAAAAAAAATTTTAACTTTGTACACAGTGATATTTTATAATATTTACCTTGTTCTCATTTTCTTCCTAATAAATTGCTCTGGGTAATTGCAAAAAGATCGGTAGTTGCATAGTATATAATTTAACTCAGTATATAATCTTGACCATTGTAAATTTAGAGACAGCAACATATGATTTAGGCAGAAGACCAAGATTTTTTTTTGAGAGAGAGAGAGAAAGAGAGTGCACGTATGGGAGCAGGGGAGGGGCAGAGGGAGAGGGAGAGAGAGAATCTTAAGCTGGCTCTCTGCTTGGCTTGGAGCTTGATCCACTCCACGTGGGGCTCAGTCTCAGGACCATGAGATCAAAGAATCTGACGCTTGCTTAATGAACTGAGCTTACCAGGAACCCCATGACCAAGATTCTTGATGAATCATAATGCTTTAAAGACTTTTTAGTAATAAATCTGCATTTTTATGCAGAAAAGCTCAGAAATTCAACTTGTCTGGGTTTTTGTTGTAATTTTTCTTTTTTGTGAATTACCTTAATTCTGTCAAATAAAGTTACATGCTGGAAATATTTCAGAAGGTAAAAAGGAGTAGTAATCATTTAGGTGTCTTAAGTCAAGCCTGTAGTAAACATGGACTTCAGTGTGATAAGTGCTGCTGATAAGTAGTTTACTGTCACAGTTTCTTTGTTAAATTTGTGCTGGTGTTAACTATTAGTAAATCTACTTTTAGAAGAGTGTAGTACATCGTGTACAGTAGCCATTTTGCACACTTTCCATAACTTGTGTTGTCAGTAGACACTGTGCCCTCTTGTGGTCAATTGGGAACAAAATTTCGGCTATAAAAAATCATCCTGGCTTTCTAGGAGTTCATGTTATCTCTGCTCTTCTGTAATGGAATCACCCATACTCTGAATTTCTTTCAGTGAACAGAAAACAAAACCATGGCATATTGTTAAATGGAGAATTGAGAAGTGGGGAGAATAGCATCTTGTCTTAGTTTATTTGGAGAAGTGCTAGAAAAGATGGGGGTTAGAGGACAGAGTATCTAGGAAGAGCCTGACAGGGCAAGGTCATGAAGTATGAGGAGAAGCAAGTAGTTGTGATAATGTTTGAGAAGATTTTGAGTCCTGTTTCGGTGATAAACCTGAATATTTTACAGGTACACTCTGCCGTCCCTTTACAAAATGCTCCCAGAATGGTGTTCTGATTTTATTTGTGTGTGTGTGTGTGTGTCTATCTTCAGCACTTATCTAGCACTATATTGAAATGTCTGTCTCATTTAACAGAAATTATATTTAGTTTGAAATAACTGTTCAAATATGTTTTGTACTGCCTATAATAAGTTGGCCATGATAAGTGTTCATTGGTTATGGGAATTTTTTCAGAAGGAATGAATTTTCCCTGCAAATTTCATTTACATTTTTTTCTTAATTTATATGGGGAGATCTCTCTCTTTTTAAAAAATATTTATTTAATCTCTACAGTCATAGTGGGGCTCAAACTCATGACCCCAAGATCAAGAGGCACCTGCCCTTCCAACTCAGTCAGCCAGGCGCCCCAGTAAAGGGAGATCTTTTTAATACCTTTGTTCTTTGAGTTAAAAGGTTAAATTTTATATTTCAGCCATGCCCATGCCCCATATCTACCTTCCTAGAGTCTTGTCTGACTGTTTTAATCCCCCAGTAGAAGGATTCCATTGTTAATGTTGCTATCATTTCTTGTGGCTGATTCACTGATTTTCACCAATCTATTAATAAGGAACTGTTGTGGGGCACCTTGCTGGCTTAGTCAGTGGAGCACGTGACTCTTGATCTTGAGGTTGTGAGTTCAGCGTCCACACTGGGTGTATAGACTAGTTTAAAATAAAAAAAAAAACAAACTGGAAAGTTGTTGTAAGTAAGCATTTCGGCTCACAGGAATGTATCTTTTTGTGATCAGTGAATTCTTTGTATTGATCTTCATTGGTTGATATGAAAATTTTCAGTGAGTAGTCTTATGTAACAGTTACAACAGTTGCAAGTAATGTGAAAGTTCTTACCAAATTATAAAACATTTTAAGTTGACAGAATTATTGCCATTTTCATATGAATTGAAAAGACAGCTTCAGCTTATTATTACATAATTATGGTTGTAAATGCCAGCAATCAAATGTTACCAATTGATTCCTTAAATTTTTATTTTTAATACATAGCTTATGAAATATATTTGATATTTACTGAACTGCACTTAATTGTTTGTACTATCAGTTATGTTTAAACAGATGCGGGGAGAGCTGTTTTTATATTTATTTTATCATTATATGTTTATAAATTATTGGATTTTCATATTCTAAGATTTTTAAGATTAAAAGTTTAAGGCTTATGGGGCACCTGGGTGGCTCAATTGGTTAAGCGTCGACTTCAGCTCAGGTTATGATCTCACAGCTTGTGGGTTCGGGCTCTGTGCTGACAGCTAGCTCAGAGCCTGGAGCCTGTTTTGGATTCTGTATCTCCCTCTCTCTCAGACCCTCCACTGCTCATGCTGTCTCTCTCGCTCTCAGAAATAAATTTTAAAAAGAATTTAAAAAAAAGTTTAAGGCTTGTTAATCAATTCAAAAAATTTTTTAAATAGTTTATTGTCAAGTTGGTTAATCAGTTCAAAATTTTAAATGGACTTAGAGTGAATGGAAATAGAATGTAATACTTAAAAGCTCAGACTCTGAAATCAGTCTTCTTGGATTAGAATCATTACTGTTGCTTATAAGCAACATGGCCTTGGCAAGTTCTTTAACTTCTCTGTGCTTCAGTTTTGTCATCTGCAAAGTGGATATAATATTAGTACCTACCTTGTAAGATTGTTGTGAGGATAAATGAACTAATAGAAAATACTTAGAATAGTGCCTGGCACAGACTGAAGTCTCTATATGTGTTAATTATTATTATCACTATTATTAAATTTAGACTTGAATTAATGTTGGCATTCATTGTGAAGAATATACTGTTTGTGTATTTAAATCCCTTTTGCAGTTCTTGCTTTAAAAATTATTTCTGTATAACTGAAAATAGTAAACTAAAATGACATTTACAAAATATCTTTTCTTCTCTTTTAGGCACGGAATGTTAACACTGGTGAATTGGCGGCAATTAAAGTAATAAAACTGGAACCAGGTAAATTGAAATGTGATGTTTCTTATTGCCATAAGCCACTGTATATCTTTAAGGCTGATTTTAATGACATTTGGTCAGTATTTTCTGATTGTTCCTAACATCTTCTGGGAAATAGAACTGGGGTCTGTTCTTTCCTCCTCTTCTTTGAGTTCTGTAGACACCTGGCTCAGTTCTTCCTTGAAAAATAACTCATAATTGTGGGAGGAGGAGAACTCCTGAAGAAGCTGTTGCTTCTGAACTCCACTGAGCTAACTTGTCACCAGTGTATAGTGTTGTTTTTCCAGGTTCGCCCTGTCCTGTGCTGACAGGCCCGTGTGAAGCCGGGGAAGGCACTGAGCTGGGACTGCAGTGCCTGAGGTACAGTTCTGTGTGTCCCGCACTCTTGATGTGTGAACTTGGGCAGGTAGCCTCTCTGAGTCTCCTCCGTTTTCTCAGTCGACATAACCCTCCCATTTTATGAGTCAGTAATATTGTAATACTGGTTACCTTCCAACTTGAGTAGCTTATTGTAGAGCCCCTAGATGACTGCATTTTTTTCTGCTTCAGCTACATTTTCTCTCTGAAATCCCCTACCCCCTGCAAAACCCATGTTTTTCTGAGCTAACTACATACCCTTGTTTATCCTCTCTTAAAAGTTCTTTCTCTTTTTTCTCTTTTCCGTCATAAGCAAGTAGTTGTGCTAGTGTCTAGACTGAGTTCCACAGTGATGGTACTGCCTTTCTCTTGGGTTCCTCCACAACAAATTGATAATTTGGTAAAAATGGGCTTTATCCCTGGTGTTACCAGAAATCCGCTTGGTAGGTTTTTTTGTTTGTTTATTTGTTTTGTTTTGTTCTTTAAAGATGGGCAATTTTTTTGAAAAGTCCAGATAATAAAGTATTTTAGGCTTTGTGGACCATATGTGGTCTCTGTACACAGTTCCCCCACTTTCCTCCCAATTTGTCTCCTTTCTCCCCCTAAAATGTAAAAACCATCCTTAGCCATTCTTAGCACACCAGGCCACCTGCAGCTGTAGTTTGCCTGCCCTTGATTTAGATCATCAGTAAACTTTTTAGAAGTGCCATTAAGATGAAATTTAAGGACGTGTTGATGGACTGTGATCAGACCACACTCAAATATAATGAATGAAAAAATACTTTCTCAGTTATACATATTTACGGATTTTGTATAGTCTAATTAATACTCTAACATACAAGATAGTTTTTTCTTTGAATCTCCTCTATTTTTAGGGGATATTTGAGGTTGGTGAAATCTGAGGTTTAAAAAAAAATTGAAGATCTGGCAGTTGAAGCAGGGCCTTCATTTGTAATCAGTAAGAAGTAGCTATGTTATTTGATGAAATCGTCTCTAATTAGAAGTAGCTTGTACATACATCATTCCTTCAAATCAGTTTAGTGTCTTCTCTTTCAGGTCTTCCTGCTCCTGATCTGAGTAAGAGGACTCTTCTGCGTGAATAGCTCCCTTATAGCACTTAACCACATCTGTACTGTCATTCTAGAAATGCCTTTCTTTGTTCCAAGGCTTTAATCAAGTTTGTATCCATAGCACTGAGCTTAGTGTCTCGTACACAGTACTTGTTCAGTACCTCTTAAAATTTCCTTTAAACAATTAGGAACTTGAAAAATCTTACTGTTCATCAAGTCATTTGTTTTCTGACTAATGCAGTGTTGTTATGATGTTAATCTTAAACACTGCCATGCCTATATTGATCACTGTTTTAAAAGTAGAAAATACAGTTAAATTTAAAAAATCGTGTTCTATCCATAGATACAAGGGTTATTATCATTTATATGTTACTAGAAGTAACTTTAAGTTTAGTTAACATTGGATTCTCTACCTAGATCTTCATTAGAAGCCACCTGACTTTTAATATTTAATTTATTTGCTTTAATTTCATGTATCACTTGTTGTTGAGCTTGAAATACATGGTCCGATGTTTAAAAACACAAGTCTAAAGCCGGGCTACTTTGATTGTAGTCCTGGCTTGACCATATTGCTTAAGCTTTCTGGTTCTGTTTCCTGATCTCTAAAATGGAAGTAATAACAGTAGCTTCCTCTTAAGATTGTTGTAGGGATTAAATGAGCTAATATATCTAAAGCACTTAAAATAGTGTCTGGAACAAAGTACTGTAGTACCTTGTATAGTAAGTAGCTGTTATTACTCCTAACAGTTCTACAGTTCTTGAGATAAGACCGACCATATATTCCATCTATACCAGCCACCCTCTTCCCATTCGTAATTTTGAATGAGATCCCAAATATCAAATCATTACTATTTCAAGCAGGTACAGCTAAATACTCAAAATATAACTCAAAAAATACTCAAAATATAACCACAAACAGGAACCCTTACAGGAACATTAACTGGTACATCTACTTTGGGAAAACTGTTTGGAATTTTCTTAAAAAGTTAAACATTGCTTTGCCAAAATGACCCAGCAGTTCTTCTCTTGTGCATCTGCCTACACAGTTTTCATGTACAAGCTCATAGTAGCATTATTCACGGTAGCCTGAAGTTGGAAACAACTGCTCATCAACTGGTAAATGAAGAGACAAAATAGGTTTATAAAATGAAATACTATTCAGCAGTAAAAAGAAACAAACTGCTGGTGAGTCCAATGACATGAATGAACCTAAAAACATGCTAAGTGAAAGGAGCCAGACACAAGAGACCACATAGTGTATGATTCCTCTTATGTGAACTGTTCAGAAGAGGCAAATCTGTAGTCAGAAAGAGTGTGTGTGTGTGGGGGGGGGACTAACAGTTAATGGACACGAGGAGTCTTACTGGGGTGATATTCTAAACTGGTTTATAGTAATGGTTCCATACCTTGGTAGGTTACTAAAAAAACCCTATTGTACACTTGGTAGGAATGAATTCCATGATTTTTAAATATGCCTTAATAAAGTGATCAAAATATATAACAACAATACTGTTGTTGCCTTTCAACAATTTTAATAATAATTTCCTAATAACACACAAGCCCCACACACTGCAGTTAGTTGATATGGCTCGTTTCTTTTATATTTGTAGATTCCTTCTTTATCTCTTCTTCTTTTTAAAAAAAAATCTTTTTTTTTCCTTGCAATTTTTTTGTTGAAAAAACTAGGTTATTTGTCATGTAGAAGTATTCCCTTAGTCTGGATTTTGCTGATTATCTCCCCGTGGTGTCACTTAATATGTTCTTCTGCAAGCTGGTAATTAGCCTGAGAGGATTGATAAGATGGAGACTAGATTTGGATGTGGTGGTGGGAGACACCTTCTTGGTGGTATGTTCACAGCTTTCTAAATTAAAATTCTGATGGCCTACCTATGACTGTTTGAAAAACAAAAACCAAATCTGAAATACTTAAGTGTAATGTAATGAAGAATTACATCCAGAGTTTGTTATTTTGTTTCTTTCTTTTTTTTTTTAAACAACTGATATCCAATTTGAGCCTGAAACTAAATGAGGACTTTTTCAGACATGTGGACAAAATTGTTTGCTTAAATATAAAGTTAGTCTGTCTATGTCACTGGGACTTACAGTCTTATTCATGTGGCTTTAATTTATATTTGGTTTCCTCAGTCATCCTTTGATTAACCAAAGCCTATAACATTTTCTTAAAGTTTTGGTTTTTTTTTTAATGTTCTTATTTTATTCTTGAGAGAGAGAGAGACAGTGCGAGCGGGGAGGGGCAGAGAAAGAGGGAGATAGAATCTGAAGCAGGCTCCAGGCTCTGAGCTGTCAGCACAGAGGCTGACGCGGGGCTCGAACTCATGGAGTATGAGATCATGACCTGAGCCGAACGAAGTCTGATGCCCAACCAACTGAGCCACCGAGGCGCCGCTTAAAGTTTTCATTTGAATTCCACTTAGTTAACATACAGTGTAATAAAAGTAAAAAAAACTATAGTTAAAAATAAGAACCTAAGTATCATTCATTATTCTACCAAGTGTATGAACACTGTCAACAAATACAATTAATCAAAGAAGAAACTAAGCATCATTCATCATTCTTCCAGGTGTATGCATACTGTCAACTTCTGGTGATTTTCTCTGGATTTTCTTGTAGGTTTATATACAGACATCCACACATACATATACATATAGGAACACACACATTTATGTAGACCACAAAGGGCAGGTTGAAGTTCAAAGACTGGCAAGAATATACTACTGAGGCCAGCTTAATTTGCTTATCTCCCACTGAACTGGTGAACAGGCATTACAAAGAACAAGTAAGATAAGGATGCCCATGAGTGGACATAGCTCACCAGGGTGTCCCAGGTCCTCACAGAGGTGGGCTAAACTGGTGGTCTGTGGTGAGGAATTTGTCAGCCACAAAACCTGGTTTGTCATCATTTATGCTTTCAGGCTTGAAGAGTGACATCATCTATAGTCAGCAAGTGGTGTAGCTGCTATTAGAAAAGGCAATTATTTGTTGTGACACTATTCTGTGCTTTTGTGTTCCATTTCTTGCTGTGTCCTTGGACCTAAGGGACACTTGGCCGTCACCTGCCATACACATTATTCGTATGAGTACACATTATTCATATAAAGGACTTATTTTGTATATTTGTTTCAGCTCAGGTCATGATCTCATGATTGGTGAGTTCGAGCCCCACGTCAGGCTCTTTGCTGGCAGTGTGGAGCCTGCTTGGGATTCTGTCTCCGTCTTGGGATTCTCTCTCTGCCCCTTCCCTGCTCAACTCTCTCTTTGCCTCTCCATAATAAACATTAAAAAAAATAATAAAGTGTCTAATTAAAAAAATAAAGGTGATGTGCTTATGAGGGATGATGAGATGCTCCTGTGAATAGGGTGAGGCTGAAGTAGAGATTGTTGTAGCTGAGCAGGTCTTGGATCCAAGAGGCCCGAGTGTTTTGATGATCATTTATGAGGATGTTGAGGTCACCAAAATGAGTGAAGTAGTGATGGAGGAGAGAATGACCCAGGTGCCGCAGTGTCTGTGTGTGAGGGAGGATGGCTAAGAATTTCAGAAATGTGGCTACAAGGAGTAAGAGGTGATAGATACCCTGTGACGGCAGCCACTGCAGGAGAAGCTGGGCTTTGAAGGAGAAAGGAGGAGGGCTGTTTGGAAGCAACAGCGAGGATGGAGGATATCTACCCGGCTTCTAGGGCCTGTAGGGTATGGGCTGTGGATGAGCACATTTCCATACCTTGAGAGGACTGAAGAGGAAGCAGAGTCCTAGGGGAAAGCCAGGTTGCAATCGGAATGTGAAGGTGAAAGGAACCTGAAGACAAGCTGGAGGACAAAGAGGAGGCCCTGATGACCTGTGAGATCAGAGGATGCCCATTTTTCTATTGAGATACTTGTCTCTTATGGGTTTTCTTTTTTTAAAAGAACACTTCAGGGGCGCCTGGGTGGCTCATTCGGTTAAGAGTTTGACTTCGGCTCAGGTTATGATCTCATGGCGCTTGAGTTTCGAGCCCCACGTCAGGCTCTGTGGGCTCTGTGCTGCCAGCTCAGAGCTTGGAGCTGCTTCAGATGGTCTCCCTCTTCCTTTGGCTCTCCCCCCTTGCACTCTGTCTCTCTCTCAAATATAACTAAACATTTTTAAAAATTGTTAAAAAAGAACACTCTAAAAAAATGTTTATTTATTTATTTTGAGAGAGAGTGGGATGGGTGAGAAAGAATCTGAAGCAGGTTCTGCGCTGTCAGTGCAGAGCCAGACTCAGGGCTCGAATCCACAAACTGTGAGATCATGACCTGAGCTGAGATCAAGAGTCTGATGCTTAACTGACAGCCACTCAGGGGACCCTATTTATTGGTTTTTTTAAAAAGTCTTTTTCTATCACAGATTTTAATCCTTGTGTAAATTGCAATTTTTTTTCCTGGTATGCCTTTAATTTTTAATGACTTTTGGATACAGATGAGTTTTTACTTCATATGTAGCTAAATCTATCGCTGTTTTTCTTTATGCTCTGAAGGGCTTGCTCATTCCCACTGTTTATTTTTATGTGTGTATGTATTTTATATTCACTTGACTGTTATTGTTGTACTTTTTTGTCAACATTTAAATCTTTGATCCATATGGAATTATTGTGGTGTATGTATGACCTGAAGTAAAGGTCGAACTTGACCTTTTTTTTGTTTTCTTGCATAGTTAAGTCCGGCATTTTAGTCCTTCAGTATAATTGGGTCTGTTCTGGGCTTTCTGTTTTAATTTAAGGAATTGCCTATTTATTTTGTTGCTAATGACACAGTGAAACTAGATTTTAAAATAGTACTTGTTCTTGGGGCAGATTGATGCAAACAATATTTTTATAGGATTGATAGTGGTATATTGTTTGGACAGAGGTAAATAATGTAAGGTATTCAGTGACACTGGAAAATAACAATATAGGTAAATTTTCTAAAACCCTCCCTTAAATTGCAAAACTTATTTTGACTGTTATGTTTGTAAATATTCCTCAAATGCACTTATCTCAAATAGCATGCTGAGAGTAGTGTACTTATCATGATGTAACTGATAGTTGTAAGTTAAATCCTCAACAGCTCAGGAAAGAGAAATGTTGCCTCTCAGAAAAAGGCTGTCAGTGGCATTTTTTCCTGTCCTTTGTTGTCACTTCGTGCTTGTTTATTCAATGAACATTTACTGACCTGCATTAAGATAAGTGAAAAGACACAATTCTTAATTTTGAAGTGTTAGCCCCTTATACCTGCCTCCTTAACCTGCTGTTTCTGTTTCATTTTTGGCCAGGAGATTGGACAGTCAGATTTGTTAAAATTGTTTTTACTGAAAAACTAAATGATGCTATGAATCAGAACTTTCCTTTGAGCTTTGAATCCTCTCTTTTGCCTTTACTTTGCAAGTTACTTTTGTCCATGCCTGGTTCTCATTTATGTTCTGCAAAGTTAATTACTAAATAAATGCTTAGTTTTGAAGTCTGATTGTTATTTTGGAAGAGTTTCTGTGATGGGTAGCAGGAATCAGAGAGTGGTGTGATGGTGAAGGAATAATGGTTTAGAATATAGACTTTGGACCCAGAGTGCTTTGGTTGTAGTTGAGACTCCATCACAGTAAGCTCCCTGACCTTTGCAAATTACTTAACCTCTCTGTTTTTATACCCTTCTGTAAAGTGGGGATAGCAGTAGTTCCGATTCATAGGGTTGTGAAAATTAGGTAGTTTAATACATTTAAAGTACTTAAAATAGCTATTATTTTTAGTAGAGACTTCAAGTTAAAAACTTTAAAGTCTGTATTCATGTATTGTGCAATTGAAATGAATAGAGTTAAGCTATTTATTATGGTCTTTTTTTTCATTCTAGGTAACAAATGCAGTAACTGATTTCTTAAACTATCTGCTGACTTAATCCTATCCGTTATTATTCTCTTTTGCCCCAGCACACACGCATATGTCTTAAACACATGGTAGAGCTCCTTAGAGACATTTATGTGCTTTGGGTTATAATTTTCTTTGTGATAATCTGGTGGCTGTGGAATAAGGCAAGCGTGGGAAATTATTTCCTTCAGCTTATTTTCTTTATAATGACTACTCAAATGCAATGAAATAAAGTTTAAGAATTGCCTTTTTTGAACTTAAATATTCTGTCCAGAGTAGGCTATAAAATATTTGTTGGAGGTGGGTTTTTTCTTTTAGTTATAACCTTGAGACTTTGTATAGTTCTAGGCACATAAATGTTCAGAGGGATGTTATTGAATGAATACTAGTGATTTAAGGTGCACAGTGTAGCTCTTCAACAATTCTATACTTTATTCTGTGCTCATCGTGATACGTGTACTCTTAATCCCCTTCACTTGTTTCCTCCAGCTCCTACCCATCTTCCCTCTGGTAACCATCAGTTTGTTTTCTATAAGAGTCCATTCTTTCCAGAGCCTGTGCTATTACGTATATTGCCTTACAGATACTTTATGGAATGTTGAGAATAATTCCTGGTTCTCCAGCAGTGTTCTTTGAAAGTTTTGCTTCTCTATAGGACCCATGTTCATTTATTTTTAATTTTTAATTAAAAATTTTTATATGTTATATTTAAGATAATTGCAGACTGTAGAAAAAAATTAAAAGAACAGTACAAAGAATTTTGGTATTTCACCCAGATTTCTCAATACTCAGTTTATTATTTTTGCTATATCATTCCTACACTAAAAGATATCCTGTTCCCCTGAATACTGTAGTGTGCGTTTCCTTTAACAATGAAATGTCATTGTTTTACATAACAGTGCAGTGATCAAAATCAGGAAATTAAGGCTGATACGATGCTATTATTTAAAACCCAGGCCTTACTCAGATTTTGTCCTTTTGCCCCAATATCCTTTTAAGGCAAAAGAAAATCCAGTATCATGTGTTGCATTCAGTTCCAGGTCTCTTGAGTTTCCTTGAATCTGAAAGAGTTTTTGAGCCTTTGTTTTGGATTCTAGATGTAGTTACTGCTACTGAAGCGTCCTTGTTACCAGGCTGCCTTAAGGGATAGAGTTGGGAAATGGAGGCCCTATGTGTATGCACACAAATACAGATTTACCAATACCTCACCCTCCCCTCGTCCTCTCTGCCTGTCTAAAACCAATACCAGTCTAACACTACACGGTTCAGTTTCTTCTTTTCATATTTGTAACTCTCTTCTCCAGTAGAGAAAGTTTCTGTTATCCACAGTATATTCATTTCTTTGCTTAATCCTTGAACACAGAAGTAATTTCAAAATTGTTAATCCATGTCTCTTTTGAGAAATCAGCTACTAACTAGAAGTCCTTGTTTGTTTAGAGTTTGTTCTGTTTATCTTTAGAACATGTACTGTTCTGATGTTTGGTTCCCTATCCCCCTTTCCCTTTCAGAGTGCTTATGCTATTCATTTGAAGTCTGTGTGGTGTATTAATTTCCTAGGGCTGCAATAACTAAATACCACAAACTAGATGGCTTAAAGCAACAGAAATTTATTCTCTCTCAGTTCTGGGAGGCTGGAAATTGGAAATTAAGGTGTCAGTAGAGTTGATTCTTTCTAAGAACTCGAGAGAGAATATGTTCCATGCTTCTCCTTCAGTTCCTGGTAATGGCCAGCAATCCATGGTGTGCCTTGGCTTATAGAAGGTTCAAATCTCTGCCTTTGTCATCACATAGTGTGCTCCCTGTGTCCAAATGTTTCCTTTATGTAAGGACACCAGTCATAGAGATCACCCTAAAGGCCTCATCTTGACTTGATTACTGTAAAGACCCTATTTCCAAGTAGGGTCATATTTATAAGTACTAGAGGTTAAGACTTTACCATATTTTTTGAGGGGGACCCAATTCAACCCATGATAGCCAGCCAGTTCATTTGTTTCTATTTGTATTCATTTTGGAGATGTCTGCCTCATCTTTAATTTTATTTATTTTCTTTTAGAGTGTTTTTAGAGCTTATGAAACTTTAACATGATTCTAAAAGGCAGAACTATACAAAAAGGATTATTTAAGGAAGTATTATGTTTCTGTCCTTTTTACCCTATTCCTGCTCATCCCCTATTAATAACCACTGTCTTTGGTCTTGGGTTTATCCTTTCCGTGTTTTCTTGTTATGCCGTTTTGTTTGTTTGTTTATTTGTTTTTGTTTTTTACCCAAAGGAGCAGATACATGAATATTTTCTTGTTTTCATTTTTTTATTTCATAAAAGGTAGCGTACTATAGATAGATATCTCTTTGAATTTTGTTCTTTTCACTTAGCAACATGTCAGGGAAATCACTCCACAACAATTTCCAGAAGTCTTTCTCATTCTATATAATACTGTGTGTATATACACACACACAGAGACCCCAAGGTAATTCAGTCACTGTCCCATGAGTGAGCATTAGGTTGCAGTGTGTCACATTTACAAATAATGCTGCTTGGAAAATTTATGTCCTCCACATTGAAAAATGCTACAAGGAAGCCTCAGAAACATGCCAAAATGAAGGAAGCCAGACACAGTGGGTCTCTTGGCGTATGGTTCTATTTATATGAAACATACAGACTAAGTAAACCCTTAGAGACAGAAAGCAGATTTGTGGTTGCTGGGGAAGAGGGGGAAATGGGAACTGACTGCTTAAGGGTATAGGGTCTCCTTTAGGGGTGATGAAAGTGTCTTAGAATTAGATAGAGGTGATGGTGGCACAGCATTGTGAATGTACTAAATGCCACTGAATTGTACACTTTGTTATATGGATTTCACCTCAAAACTATGTATTATCCATAAATTAAAATAGTCACTTATTTTATTTTTCTGATGGGTGTTGGTGCTTTGACATTTCAGCCCGTGGAATGGGCAGTGCATCTTCAAATGTGTCCCACAAAAAAGACACTCTGAGGTTCATCATTTTAATGATGGTGTGTGTAATGTATATACGTTGTCTTCTCACACATTTTTTGGTTGCTTCATCAGAATTTAAAGTAGTTTTCTTTACCTCTTCTGTCTCTCATTTTGCAGAGTTTTGGGGTTATGTTTTGTTTTTGTCTTACACTGGATAAAGTTGAAGCCTAATGATGCTGGAGCTTAAAGTATCTGTGGGGAATTGAGGGTATGGTCAGGGATGGGAGTGGATCGTAAAGGATGGAAGCTAGAAGGATATTAAGGCCAGATTGTATTCCATGACACCTCCTGTGCTATGTCAAAACGTCTGGAGCTGTGGGTCACCTCCTGTGCTATGTCAAAACGTCTGGAGCTGTGGGTCATAAAAGGTTATAAGGGAGGAGACTAAAAGCATTTATCCTGTGTTTTAAAGATAATTGGCAGTAGTAATGTGACAAATGTACTGAAATGTAAGTTAATACTGGAAATAGGAAGAGCAGTTAAGAATTACATTGGGAAAGGTTTTAGGGTTCAGGTTAACTGCCATACAAAGAAACTACAAAATAAAGTGACCTAAGTAAGATAGACATTTATTTCTCTCTCATGTAACAGTTCTGAAGTGAGCCCAGGTTGGTACGGCAGTACTGTTACATAAGCTTATTCAGGGATGCATGTTCCTTCCATGTTATGCCATCACCCCAGTAGAGCACACATTCACATGTGTCCATCTTCATCTTGCAGGAAGAGAGAGATATTTTAAGGCAAGCAACTTTTCTTTTAAGTAATGAGGGTGGAAATCACACACCAGTTCTGCTCATCTTTCATTCCTGGAAACTTGGTTACATGGTCTCACAGATTCATGAAAGGCTAGGAAATGTATTCTTTAGCCTGACAGCTATGTCCAAGAGGGAAAGAATGGCTATTGGAGGTAGTAGTCTACCCCAAGAGGCATTTTGACTGTTATTATGAGGATTTGAACCAAGGTACTTATAATAGGACTGGAATTGAGAGGTATTTAGGAAGTAGGATGAAAGAGAGAATGTATTTCCATTCACTTGAGATATGTTGATTATGAGGTGTGTAGAGATTGTTTGTGTAGACATGTACAGTTGTCAGTAAGATCTACAGGTCTGGAGCTCAGGAGAGAAGTCTTGGCTGGATGCCTGAATTTGAAAATCATTGGTGTTAGGTAGTAGTTGTAGTTGGAGAGTTTCAAAAAGAAGGAAGGGGTTGCTAATATTAAATGCTGCTTCAGAATTGATACGAGGCCTTGGATTTGGGTCTTAGAATGACATGGACCTTTGCAAGAGTACTTTCAACAGAGTCCTGGGATGCAAAATAGATTGGGTTGAGGAATGCATGGAAGTCATGAAAAGGAAACAAAGTTCCTTGAAGAACTTTGGCTGTGCAAAGCAATAGGGGGCTGGTTTAACAGGGGAGAGGAAAGTTAAGGGAGAGTTTTTACATTGAAGTAAGTCTGAGGATGTTTGTAGCCTGAAAGGAAAGGAGTGGTGGTAGAGAGAATGAGGTTATCAAAGAGAATATAGTATATGATGAAGCAAGGTTCTGGGAGGGCTTGGAGGAGAAAGGATCAGGTGGTACCTCTTTTGAAAAGGAAGAGACTACCTCTTTTGTGATCGTATCTTTGTAAAGGGCCAGGAGTATAAATTAGCTTTAAGGTTGAATGGAGGGTAGTAAAAGGAGATCTCTACTAGGGGGCCTCCATTTTCTCAGATGGAGGAAGCTTTGTCTTCGCTGAGAATGAAGTAGAGGTAGAGAAGTCGGATATCTGAAGAATAATGGAAATGACTTTTTGTTGTTGTCTTAGGAGCCACTGTAGGAAAATAGAAGAAACTAACTAGTTACCAGTGATGGGATTGTTGTACAGTGTTGTACGCCTGTCTGAAGTTAGAAATAAACCATTTTTTGTTTCCAGTAACATATTTATGTTACTGCTCAACAACTATCATTAATTAGAACATTGCCTGAAAACATTATGCCATCAATTTTCACCAATTAAAAGTTTCTCTTTTCTCTAGAAATTAGAATTAAGGGGAAATTAGTGTTAAGAGAACTAGACAAGGTAGTACTCTAATGTAGGTAAACTTGTCTCTTTCAAAAACTGCTCATTAGTGAAATTCCTGTCCCTGTAATGTTAATTATGCATCCATACTACCTGTTCTCCAGAGTCTCTGAGGATAATAAACATATATTCATAATTTATCTTTAGCTTTACTCACAAAGTAAGTAAAAAGAACCACCCAGTAATACTAAGATAAATGTTTAATGAGAGGTAGAAGTAGTACTTTTATAGAAAAGAGAAAAGCAGTACAGAGATATGTCACTCTATAAGGTCATCCTTTTGTATAAGTCTTCGTGATTCCAGGTGTGTAATGCAAACCAGTGATTCATTCCTGGTATTTAACATGAAATGCTGCTAACACAAATGTAATATTTATTGTATCTCCATATAATACCAAGTATAGAAGAAAGTTCAGTTTCCTTTTAGTACTCTTGCTTCTAACAAAGCCTTTGTTTTCTTGATATGTTATAAAGGGACATTGTAGTCCCACAAGTTTTCACAATAAAATATAGCCATTCTAACATATGTGAGGTGACACCGTCTTGTGGTTTTGATTTTCATTTCTCTGATGATTAATGATATTGAACACCTTTTCATGTACCTGTTGGCTACTTGTATGTATCTTGTTTGGAAAAAATGCTTATTCACTATTTCTGCCCATTTTTGTTTTATTTACTTTTTATTTTTTTAAATGTCTATTTATTTTTGAAAGAGAGATAGAGCATGAGATGGGGAGGGGCAAAGAAAGAGGGAGACAGAGAACCCATAGCAGGCTCCAGGCTCTGAGCTTTAAGCACAGAGCCTGACGTGGGGCTCGAATTCACAGACTGAGATCATGACCTGAGCCCAAGTCGGATGCTCAACTGACTGAACCACCCAGGTGCCCCATTTCTGCCCATTTTTAAATCAGATTTTCTTTTCTGTTAACTTGTGTGAGTTCTTTATATATTTTTTTTTATATTAACTCCTTATTGGGCATATGATTTGCAGATGTTTTCTCCCTATTCCATAGGTTGCCTTTTTATTTTGTTGATGGTTTTCTTTGTTGTGCAGAAAGAAGCTTTTTAGTTTTTTATCATAAAAAAGACAAGAGGTAAGCGTTGGCCAGGATGAGAAGAAAAGAAAAGGGAGGGGCGCCTGGGTGGCTCCAGTCAGTTAAGCATCTGACTTTGGCTCAGGTCATGATCTCACTGTACGGTACGTGGGTTCGAGCCCCGCATCGGGCTCTGTGCTGCTCTGTGGTGACAGCCGGCTCAGAGCCTGGAGTCTGTTTTGGATTCTGTATCTCCCTCTCTCTCTGACCCTCCCCTGCTCACGCTGTCTCTCTTCCTCTCTCAGAAATAAATAAAACATTTTAAAAAAATGTTTAGAAAAGAAAAGAAAAGGGAACCCTTGCATACTGTTGGTGAGAATATAAATTAGTGCAGCCACTATGGAAAACAGTATAGAGGTTCCTCAAAAGATTAAAAATAGAAACTCCATACAATCCAGCAATCCAGCTTCTGCGTGTATATCCCAAGGATATGAACACAGGATATTGAAGAGATATCCACACTCCCATGTTTATTGTAGCATTATTTATAATAGCTAAGATTTGTAAACATCCTACATGTCTGTCAGCGATGAATGGACAAAGATGTGTGTACATATACAATGGAATGTTACTCTGCCACCAGAACGAAGGAAATGCTGCCATTTGCAGCAACCTGAATGGACCTTGAGGACATGATACTAAGTGAAATAAGTTAGAGAAGACAGATACTACATGGTATCACGTGTGGAATCCCAAAAAACAAAAGTAAAAAAAGGTCAAACTCCTAGAAACAGAGTAGAAGAGTAGAATGGTTTGCCTGTGGCTGGGGGGTGCGGAAATAGCATATAATAAAAAGGAAACAAAATTAACTCAAAAGGTAAATTCTGTATATTATAAAAAAGAGTAGAATGCAATACTTGCACTTAACAACAAAGCCCCAGAATATATGAGACAAAACTAACAATTGGAGAGAGAAATAGACAGTTAAACTAATAAACTATTATTATAGTTGGTAACTTTAATACTCCACTTCTATTTTTTCATTTTTGTTTTTATTTTTATTTTTATCTTTGGAGAGAGAGAGAGAGCAAGCAGGGGAGGGGCAGAGGGAGATAGAATCTTAAGCAGTCTCCACACTCAGCAAAGAGCCCTACACTGGGCTCAATGTCAGGACTGACATTTCAGCCTGAGCCGAAATCAGGAGTTGGATGATTAACCGACTGAGCCACCCCAGACATCCCAGTACACCACTTTTAATAATTAATGGTATAAGTAGAGAGAAAATAAACAAGGAAATAGAAATACTATAAACCAGTTAGACCTGATACACATCTGTAGAACACGCCACCCAACAGTAACAGACCATATATTCTTCTCAAACATACATAGAGCATTCTCCCAGAATAAACCATATGCTAGGCCATAAAACATGCCTCAATAAATTTAAAAGAATTATAGTCATACAAAGTATGTTCTTCGAGAATAGTATTTAGAAATCAGTGACACACATCTGGGGAATTTACAAATATGTGGAAACTAAACAACTCTTTTAGTTAACTAAAGGCTCAAAGAGGAAATCAAAAGGGCAATTAGGAAGTACTTCAAGAGGAATAAAAATGAAAGTACAACATATAAAAACGTGTGTATGTACAGGTGTGCTGTTTCAAAGGGACACATGGACCCCAGTGTTTATAGTAGCGGTATTGACAATAGCCAAAGTAGGGAAAGAGCCCCAATGTCCGACGAATGGATGAAGATGTGACGTGCGCGTGCGTGTGTGCTTGTGTGTGTGTGTGTGTATACACACAATGGAGTATTACTCGGCAATCAAAAACAATGTCTTGCCATTTGCAACTATGTGGATGGAACTAGAGGGTATTTGTTAAGCGAAATTAGTCAGAGAAAGACAAATATCATATGACTTCACTCATATAAGGAATTTAAGATACAAAATAGATGAACATAACAGAAGGGAAGTTAAAATAACAAAAACAGGGAGGGGGACAAAACGTAAGAGACTCTTAAATATGGAGAACAAACTGAGTGTTGCTGGAGGGATTGTGGGACGGGGGATGGGCTAAATGGGTAAGGAGCATTAAGGAACCTACTCCCGAAATCTTGTTGCACTATATGCTAACTAACTTGGAGGTAAATTTTTAAAAATATAAATTTTTAAAAAAACTTATGGTATGTAGCTAAAGCAGTGCTAAGAAGGGAATTTATGAAATTAAGAAAATAATTCTAATTACAGTAGCGTCAAATTAAGACTAAATATTTAGAAACTAAGGTTAAAATATTTAGGTATAGATTTAACAAAAGAAATGGAAGACTTGTACATTGAAAACTATAAAACATTGGTCAAAGAAGATCTAAATAAGTGGAAGGACATTCCATATTTATAGGTAGAAGACTTAATATTGTTGAGATGCCATTACTCCTAAAATTGATACACAGATTCAACACAATTTCTATCAAAATTCCAACTTCCTTTTTGGCAGAAATTGACAAGTTGACCCTAAAATTCATATGGAAATGCAAGGGACCCAGAATTGCTAAAATAGTCTTGAAGAAAAGAACAAAGTTGAAGGGCTTGCACTGCTCCATTTTAGAAGTTATTACAAAGCTGCAGTAACCAAGACAGTGTGGCATTGACATAAGGATAGACATACAGATCAGTGCAGTAGAATTGAGCATCTAGAATTTAATCCTTGCGTTTAGGTCATGAGTTTTTAGAACGTTGACAGGACAACTCAGTGGGGAAAAGAATAGTTTTTTAAATAAGTGATGCTGAGAATGAAGTTGGGACTCCAACCTCACACCGTACACAGAGATTAATGCAAGGTGGATCATATAACTAAATGTGAGAGTTAAAACTATAGAATTTTTAGAAGAAAACCTAGGAATAAACTTTTGCAGTGCCTTCTTACATATGACACCAAAAGTGATAAAAGAAAAAATATGTTAGTTTATATCAAAATTAAGAATTTTTGTTATGGGAAATGACCAATAATTAACAAAGTGAAAGGACAGTGTGTACAGAATGAGAGAAAATGTTTGTAAATTATACTCCTGATAAGGGACTGGATCTAGAACATATAAAGAACTCTTTCAAGTCAATTAAAAAAAAAGAGACAACCCAATTTAAAAACAGGCAAAGGAGGGGTGCCTGGGTGGCTCAGTTGGTTAAGCATCTGACTTCGGCTCAGATTATGATTTCACGGTTCATGAGTTCGAGGCCCAGTTGGGCTCTGTGCACATAGTGTGGAGCCTGCTTTGAGTTCTGTGTCTTCCTTTCTCTCTGCCCCACCCTCACCCCCTGCTTATGCTTTCTCTTTCTCTCTCAAAATTAATAAATGGTAAAAAAAATTTTTTTTAAAAAAAACAGGCAAAGGATTTGAATAGATACTTCTTCAAAATATAATTTACAAAGGGCCAATAGGCCCATGCTCAAAAGATGTTCAGCAGCATTAGTTGTTATGAAAATACAAAACTTTGAGATACCACTTTATACCCATAACGATGGCTGTAATAAAAAAAAGACTATAACAAGTGTTGGTAAGATCATGGAGTAATTGAAACCCTCATACATTGCTGGTGGTAATGTAAAATGGTGCAGCCACTTTGGAAAACTATTTGGCATCTCTCCCAAATTGTTGGACAAGTGAGTTACATATGTCCTAGTTTTTCCACTACTAGGTATCTACACAAAATAAATGTGTACCTACATTTACATAGAATCCTATATATGAATATTTAGAGCAGCATTATTCATAATGACCAAAAAGTGGAAACAACCTAAATCTCTATCAGCTGATGAATGGATAAATAAAATGTAGTATATCCACAATGGAAAAAAAAGGGAATGAAGTATTGATATGTTGAAAACTTTATGCAGAAGGAAAGAAATTAGTCACAAAGGACCACAAATGGTATGATTCCATTTATATGAAATGTCTGTCGGGGACAAATTTATATAGACAGAAAGTAGATTAGTTTCCTAGGGCTGGGGGAGGAATGATGGAAATAGGAAATGACTGCTAATGAGATTGAAAAGGTTCTAACATCAGTTGTGATGATGGTCGTACAGTCCTGGAAGTGTATTAAAGACGATTGAGTTGTACACTTCATTTGGGTGAATTATGTCTCATTAAAGCTGTTAAAAAATAGTACTCATTGTAGTATTAATAATTACCAGAATGTAATGTTTATTGTTATATTAATAATTAAACTTAGAAACAGCTAAAAATAGAGACTTGGGATCTTATTGATTACAGGTATGTAACTAACTATCCTGGTCGGGCTGCTAAGACAAGTAGTTTTTTCATTTAGCAGAGAGATAGAGAAAAGATGGTAATAAGGAAAAGGTTGAAGAAAATGCAAGAGGTTAAAGATGATGTTTGGAATTTAGAAAGAAGTCTCATTAAGGAGTTGCAAGTAGTAAGATATTTGCAAAAACAAGTGTGTGGTATGAGTTGGGAGCAAAAATAAAGAGTGGGGAAGAAAAGTAATTAGCAGTGCTGTCCGTTGGAAACCTCCTTAGTCTAAGGTAGCCTAAGCCCCTTAACTAACAGCTTGGAAGGAAGTGGGAGGAAGGGGGACTGAGCAGGGAGGCTCAGGAGGAAGGGTTGGTGTTAGGTAGGGGCCCACAATACAGGATGTTCTTTCATTTATATGGTTAGAACTTGCGAAGTTGTGAAATTTTGGTTAGCCGTTGTTTTTTTTTTTTTTTTCCACATGGCAATTATACTTCCTGTACTTTTCCAGAACCATCAGCTGTAAGTTGATGACCAGTTTATCTCATCTTGCATGGGATTTTTTCCACTTTTAGTACTGAAAGTGCCATGTTCCAGGAAGTCCTTCAGAGTCCTTCAGTCCTTGGTCACCCTAGTTGTAAGATCTGCTACTGATTTATAATAGTGTTTTTGCTGTGTGTGTGTATGTGTGCGCACGCATGTGTGTGTGGAGATGATGAGGGAGAAATACACATTAATTGTATACATTAGTGGTAAAATTAAGTTTGGAAAAAAATGAATTATAGAACCAAAAAGTTGGGAAATGCCACAAAATATTTGTTGACTCTTATATTGTTAAGACCCTTTATAGTTAGGCACTAAAGTTATCAGCACCAAGACATGGCCTTATCCTAAAGAAACTCACTGTCTGTAGTAATAGCATTTCTTTGCAAAGATGGTATCTTTTTCTCAGCAATAAGGTATGTGTTGTTTCATTTTAGAGAGCATGCAAGTGCAGGAGAGGGGCAGTGGTGGGAAGAGAGAGAGAATCCACACTGAGTGTGGAGCCTGATGTGGGTCTCAGTCCCATGACCTGAGCCAAACTTAAGAGTTGGATGCTCAACCAACCGAGTCACCCACGCACCTTGAAGGGTCTATTTTTAGTAGGAAAAAAATGGAAAGAACTACTGGTAAGAATGTGGCGGTCCTGAAGTCTTCACTAGACTCTAATTTCTGTGAAGGCAAACTTCATATTCATTTTCGTAAACATAAGATTCCCAGTGTCTGATAAATTGCCTGGCACCTATTAAAGACTCCATAAATATTTATTGGATAAATCAAATTAATGAGGAAGATAGGGAGACTAGACAGAAGATACTTCATAGAGTTCTTAGAGATGGATCGGTTTAAGCCAGGATTCTTTTTTGTTTTTATGCTAATAAATAGCTGATGTTTATTCAGACTTTGTGCCAGTCTCTGAATGAAGTGCTTTGTCTGCTGACTCCTTTAATCATTGTATTATTGTCCCTATTTTTTATAGATGAGGAAACAGATGCACTGAAAGTTTAAAATGCTTGCCTGAGTAAAGTGGATCTGTGGTTTGCACTCTGGCAGTGGAACTCCAGAGCCTGCTCTCGGGAGTTGGTAGTGGTGTGGAAACTGTAGTATCAAGTTCAGCTGGATGTTGATTAACCTAGAGCTAGTACATAAAAATCTTTGGTGGTAGAGCCACCACTTAACTAGCTAAGGGATTTCTGTGCTCATTAAAGGAGTAATGAACTTCACTGGGTAAGATATAAATGTTTCTTCAAAACCTGTAAATTTGCCTAAATTGGACATTTTTTGTGGAGAAATTAGTGCATAATATACAAACCAAAAGATAAACTAGCAAATAAACTCTGCCTTCTAAAGAGCATAATGTAAACAGTTTAATTCGCAGGTTGTTTTTCACACTCTGACATAAAATGGAGATGGGGACGTTCGGTAACTAATGGAGAAAGTAAAAATTTGCCTGGCTATTTATCAGGCTGGAATTACAGACACATATTGACCTTAAACAATATTTCTCCCAAGAATAGTGCAGCTGGAAAGTATTATAATAAGCCCTATTTTTGAATGACGGTGGCTTGCTTATATACTAAGAAACTTTGTTCTTGAAAATCATAGGCTATCAGAAACTTGGCTGTGTGTAATTCTATCTGCTAAAGTAAAACATCCCACTTTTGTCTGAGAATCTTAAGTCATTTTGATATGAGAAGCAGTCTTGCCTTCCAGCTGAATCACACAGCTTCAGATAAGGGGTTTCTGGATACAACATCCTCATAGTTGCTAAGAGGACATCGGGTTGTCTTTGCAGTCCAGTCCTGAAAGAGACCCCTTTTACATACCGCTTTGCTTTGCTGTAAGCCGGTCACAGCACTGCTTCATTTAAATTTCACCTAAACTCCATTCCTCCCCAAATCTTATAGTAACTGTTAATCTTTCCTTTGTTTTGTGAGATGGCTCAAGGTTCCTCTGGTGTGCAGTCTTCCTCACTGCGGTGCGCCAGTACACCTGACTTCACCAGACTCCAGGTTTGTTCTATGGTCTTCAACACGATTGGACTAGCATGCTGCCAACTCTTGGAGACTTATGTTAAAAGAAAACTAAAAATGGTTCAAGATGAGAGCTCATGGGAGAGCTTGCTAGTAGAATAGAAATCACCTTCTAGTTCTTATAAGATGTCATTGTGGGTCCCTTGGGTCCTTCCCCTCCCTCCCTTTGTGTGTTTTAGAGTCCGCGTTAGAGCCATAAGGAACTTTTTAGGTCTTCTTTCTCAGTGGTTATCAGATGTTCCACCGCTTTCAAAACTTTTGTCATAAAAAATAGGTGGTGACAGGGAAGCACTCAAATATTTGAACAATTGCTTAAGCCTCACTCTACATTTCCTGTTGTGATAAAGTAGGCACCACATTTATAATTCACCCAAACTCACACATTTTATTTGTGGCTCTCATTACTCTGATTCTTGGCCCACTGTTTAGTTTTTCACACTAAAACATAGGATTTAATTACAGTTACTTACAATTACTCATCTGTGGTATTGCTTGCAGCACTAGTTTTTAAAGTAGAATGTAAGTACAGAGAATACTGATTAGGTAGCAACTCATGCGAGAATCTCATTTCTTCTAATGGGGAAATTCATCCCTTTTCCAACACAATGAAAAGTATAGAGATTGGTATGCAGGGAAATGTGTAGTAAGAAAAATAGGGTATTATGTTTTGTTTTCATTGAGAGCAACATTTATTAAATTGTAGAGCAAAATTTTGAAAGTGCGAAAGGTACCAGGAAGACCTCACTCTACTATTTCTTCACGGTTCTTCAGGGTTGTATTTTCTAAATTTTCTTTCCTGTCTGCTTTTGACACTAGTTTTTTTTTTTCCCCCCTGTTCTGAGAGGTAGGAGAGGTGCTTTCTCCTCTTTATTTTCATCATGGGGTGGAAGACACCAGGGAAATGATTTATCGGGCTCCTTTTCCCGTCTCCCTGGAGTGCTTAGTAGATCCCTTACCACCAGTTGTTTATTCAGTGCTGCACTGTGCTTATTACCATCATGAAGAGAGTTGTGGTACATCATTTATGGTCATTTTCAAGGGTTAATCATGGATTGCTTAGCCACTCTTTAATATATTAGAGGCATGTTATGGGCTTGAGGATGACTATACTAGACACATTAGGTATTTACACATTAAAGGGTCATAATGCTCAAAAATTTAAAAAAATAAAGAACTTTTTGTTTAATAAAGCTGCCATTTCTTCCTCATTTCCAGTCCTGTGTGTTTGTTCAGTGGGTTTGGCTGCATGAATATTTATTTAGCACTCAATTTAGTTAAGATAGAAGATACAAAGACAAGGTTCCTGCCTTCAAGGAGCTTGTTACCCAGTGTGAAAATTAACATAAAGAGTGTTTATGTAGCAGCATAACTGCAGGGATTGAGCCAAGTGTGTGTGTATATGAATTGTGCTGACAGTAAGAAATGGGTGGACTATGACGAGAAGCACTTGATTGATTCCCATGTCAGTGAATAGCTGGCTTTGACTGGTTGTTCACTCTGTGGAATTCTCTAGATGGGGTGTGTCAAGGCAGGCTGCTCTGTGAAAGGACACGAAGAGCACATAGTAGTTCATGTATCCTGATTCATTCGATGGGTTCCATAGAGGTTGTGAGGTTCATTTTGCTTGGTATCATTAGGAAAGGAACAGTTCAGCTGAGCCTCCGAGGCTGGCCTGGATTTCGCAGGCTGTAGGAGAATGGGGGCATTTCATATGAGGACAGTGTGAAAGCAAAGACGGTGTTGACATACTCTGCCTGCTCTGTTTGGGTATAGTGGGAAATAAGATGTGGAAAGCAGATTGATGATAGTTTATGGAGAACTGTAAATAGTAGCTGGAAGATTTAGACTTTACCCTGTGGACTGTGGGATTTTTGTTTTTACACAGGTTAGTAGCACAGTCGGTGTACACAGGACAGAGTAAGAAGAGAGACCCTGGGAGTAACAAGAACTCCTGTTCTTACAACGTCCACAGCTGAGTGGCACGGAAGGCAGGGGTGACTGCGTGAGATTTTAGGGTGGGAGGAGGAGCAGCACTGAAACATGAGTGATGAGGCTACTTCGGAAAAGGGAGAGCTGTCATCCAAATCGAGGTTACGGGGAGAATAGCTTTGCTGTACTGTTTTGATTTTACGGACTGATGTCTTCTTAAGTTTTATTCCACTGTGATTTATGCCGACATAGCCTCAGGACCAGGAGCCATAGAACATTGTATTTTAACCCAAGCCTTGTGAGAGAGAACCAGAACGTTAGCGCGAAATTTTAGAACTACCCTAAACAATAAACTGTGGTTCTTGTAAACATGATAAAGATAGAAAAATTATTGCCCTTTATATTCTTTGCTTGGTTTAAAATCTGTACCATGATTTGTGTTTCCTTTTTGTTCTTACTCCATATTTCAAGCCTAATACAGACCTGTTTTACATAAAATTCTAGGTATGCTGCTCTAGTTTTTAATAAAGTAAGAGGGATATAATCCAGAGGACTGGTACAGGGAATTCACTACTGAGTTAGGGTACCTGCTTTATTTTGAATCTTCCATCAGAGCCCGTTGATAAACTGGGCTCTCAAAAGAAGAGCTGAATCCAGAGAAAAGGAGACCTAGCAGGTTAGTTAGAAATTTCAGGTTAAGTCACTCTTACTTCACTGCCTGGAGACTATTGGTTCATAGTGGGGAGTGTTTTCTCAAATACTCCTTTAAAATGAAAAGGGGAGTAGAATTTGGTTCTTTGGGTATGAAAAAAATCCTTACTCTTTATGTATATAGTACATATACACACGCGTACAGAATATCTGTGGCATTAAAATTTCATCGGGAAAGGCCATTAGGAAAAGAAGATTGAGAAACACTGTATTAGGAGTTTTTGTTTTTTTTTCCCTCTAGGAGTGGGAATCTTGCTTTCTTTAAACCAGCTATACCTGATCATCTGATGGGAACTGTTTTGGTATACCAATCAGGATATTTTAATCTTCCACTGTTTAGTTTCAGCAAGGAAATTTCTCGATCCTGTTGAACTAAGGATTTATAACAATTTATGCAAATATAAGTGATACTTACCTTAAGCATTGTTAATTATAAACACTTATTAAAAGAGGGCCAAACAGAAAATAAGCTATAAGTTACTTTCATCAGATGATATGTTTGAAGAGTCATTTTCTTATTTGCAGTCCTTAAAAATACTACTACTGCTATCATAATTAATATTTTCACTTATATTAGAATATCTAGAAATCCATAGAATTATTAGATACTTCCTTTATATTTCTTTGTGGTATTAATTTGTAATTTGAGTATTCTCCCCAAGACTTAAGAATTGGGTACTAGTTCTGTGGTTTACAAAAAAAATATTTTGCAGTTTTATACTGTAATTACTTAAAGTCAATTTCTATCTTTTAAAATACATCTGCCATTAGGATACTCTGGTAGGTTAAGATAGTAATTGGATTTCAGTATTTTCCTGGAACGCTGGTAGTGTGGGACAGTAGTTGATAGCTTGTTTAAGAGAATAACAGTGGGGCGCCTGGGTGGCTCAGTCAGTTAAGTGTCCGACTTCAGCTGAGGTCATGATCTCACAGTTTGTGGGTTCGAGGCCCATGTTGGGCTTTGTGCTGACAGCTAGCTCAGAGCCTGGAGCCTGTTACAGATTCTGTATCTCCCTCTCTCTCTGACCCTCCCCTACTCACGTCCTCTCTCTCTCTCTCTCTCAGAAATACAATTTTAAAAAAACATTAAAGAAGAGAGAATGACAGTTCTGGGAAGGGAGCCATGGATTTACTGAAATACTGTTAATTCCATTTATTGTTTCTATAATATGAAATGGAGTTTTATAAATTATGTATTTTGGATAGTACCACAAATTAAATTAAAAGGCAACTTAAAAATGGCTATAAAATACATGTAGCATGGATGGACTTTCCCATTTCTCTGTGTTTAAAAATATTTTTTTAACGTGTGTTTATTTTTGAGAGAGCAGACAGGGGTGGGACAGAGAAAGAGGGAGACACAGAATCTGAATCCAGGCTCTGAGCCATCACCACAGAGCCCAGCGCAGAGCTTGAATTCACAAACCATGAGATCATGACCTGAGCTGAAGTTGGACCCTTAACCGACTGAGCCACCCAGGTATCCCTCTGTGTTTAAAACAGAATCGAAGCAGGAAGGTTTGTGAGTGAAGTACCCATAATGTGGGCATGGGAAATCTTACTTCTTTACCATAACCTAAGTTTAAATTTTCTCTCTGGCCATAACATTGTGCATGCATGTGGTGAAAAACAAAACAAAAAACCAAAAACACAGATTTACTTCTTAACAAATTTTTAAGAATGTTGAACAGCAGATCTCTAGAACATTTTGCATGATTAAAACTCTGTACTTATTGGGGTGCTTGGATAGCTCAGTTGGTTGAGTGTCTGACTCTTGATTTCAGCTTGAGTCATGATCCCAGGGTTGTGGGATGGAGCCCCGTACTGGGCACCATGCTGAGTGTGGACTCTGCTTTAGATTCTCTTTCTCTCTCCCTCTCTCTTCTGCCCCACTATTGCTTGCTCACTCGCTCTCTCCCCCTAAGAAAAATAAATACAAATAAATAAACTCTATATCTATTTTAAAAAAATTTTTTTATGTCTTTTATTTTTTATTTTGAGAGACTGAGACAGAGAGCGAGTGGGAAAGGGGCAGAGAGGGAGACACAGAATCCGAAGCAGGCTCCAGTCTCTGAGCTGTCAGCACAGAGCCTGACGCGGGGCTCAAACCCACAGACTGTGAGATCATGACCTGAGCTGAAGCTGGACACCCAACCAACTGAGCCACCCAGGCTCCCCTCTATACCTATTTTTAAAATTTATTTTTTAATGTTTATTTCTTTTTGAGAGACAGACAGAGACAGAGTTTGAGCGGGAGGGGCAGAGAGACAGGGAGGCACAGAATCCATAGCAAGCTCCAGGCTCTGAGCTGTCAGCACAGGACCCCATGTCGGGCTTGAACCCATGAACGATGAGACATGACCTGAGCCGAAGTTGGACACTTAACCAACTGAGCCACCCAGGCGCCCTAAAACTCTATACCTATTGAACAGTGGCTCCTCATTGCTCTCTACTCCCAGTTCCTGGCAACCACCTTTCTACTTTTTGTTTCTGTGAGTGCTGACTACTTTAAATGCCTCACATAAGTGGAATCCTGCCATTTTTGTCCTGTGGCTGGCTTATTTCACTTAGCATAATGTCCTCAAGATGCATCTGTGTTGTTGCACATGACACAGTTTTCTTCTTTTTTATGATTGAACAATATTCTACTGCATGTATTCAACACATTTTCTTTATCCACTTGTTCATCAGTGAACTTATGTTGCAGTAGACATGCGAGTGCAAATATCTCTGGGAGATCCTGATTTCAATTCTTTTGGATAAATACTCAGAAGTTGTATTGCTGGATCATATGGTAGCTCTGTTTTTTCATTTTTTTTGAAGAACCTTTTTCCTGTTTTCCATAGCAGCTGCACTGTTTTACATTCCTATCAACAGTTTATAAGTGTTCAGATTTCTCTACATTCTCACCATTTCTTTTCTTTCTATTTTTCCTTTCCTTTTCTTCCCTTCTCTCTCTTCTTTCTCTTTTTCTCTTTTCTCTTTCTCTTTTTCTCCTTCCTTTTTTCTGATAATGGCCATCTCAGGAGCTGTGAGTTGATATGTCCTTGTGGCTTTGATTTGCATTTCCCGATGCTTAGTGATATTGAACATTTTTCATGTATCTGCTGGCCATTTGTATGTATTCTTTAGAGAAATATCTATTCTAGCCCTTTGCAAGTTTTTTTTTAATAAGGGTGTTTTGGTTTTTTGGAATGTTTTGCTTTTCAGGTTTGGGAGTTCCTTATATATTATGAATATTAACCCCTTATCAGATACCTGATTTACAAATATTTTCTCCCATTCTGTAGTTTGGGTTTTCTTTCACTCTGTTGATTGTTTTCTTTGCTGTGCCAGAAGCTTTTTAGTTTGATGTAGTTCCACTTGTCTATTTTTGCCTTTGTTGCTTTTCTTTTTGTGTCATATCCAAGAAATCATTGCCAAGACCAGTGTTTATGAAGTTTTCCCCCAGTGTTTTCTTTTAGAAAGGTTTAAAATTTCAGGTCTTAAGTCTTTAATCCATTTTGAGTTGCTTTTTGTGTATGGTGTAAGATAAGGATCCAATTTCATTTTTTCTGTATGTGGATATTCAGTTTTTCCAGCACCATTTATTGGAGAAATTATTCTATCTCCATTCAGTAGTCTTGGTGCCCTTGCTGAAAATCAGTTGACCATGCATGTGTGGCTTTATTTTGGGCTCTGTGTCCTCTCCTTTGGTCTGTATGTTTGTGTTTATGCCAGTACTGTACAATTTTAATCACTGTAGCTTTGTAGCATGTTTTAAAATCAAGAAATGTGAGGTCTCTAGTTTCGTTCTTTTCTCTCAAGATTGTTTTGGATATTTAGGATCCTTTGTGGTTGTTTCATATGACTTTTAGGGCATCCCCCCCCCCCCCCAAAAAAAAATGCTACTGGGATTTCTATAAGGATTGCGTTGAATCTGTATTCACTTTGGGTCGTATGGACACTTTAACAATATAAAGTCTTCCAGTCGATGAATATTTTTCCATTTATTTATGCCTTTAGTTTTTAGTGTCCAAGTCTTCCACCTCCTTGGTTAAGTTTATTTCCAAGTATTTTATTATTTTTGATGAGATTATAATTGAGATTTTTCTAAATTTTCTTTTTGGGTCATTCATTGCTCACGTATGTAGACACAACTAATTTTTGTATGTTGATTTTATATTCTGCAGCTTTGCCGAATTCATTTTTTAATGCTTACAGTTGTCTGTCTTGTGGAATCTTTAGTGTTTTTTACTTATAAGATCATGTCATCTGCAAACAGAGATAGTTTTACTTGTTCCTTTCCAATTTGGATGCTTTTTATTTCTTTTCTTTATCTCTGTGGCAGAGGACATTTAACATGACCCAGGGTAGACAATCAAAAAAGGTGAGAATTCTTCTGGATATATCCATTCTTCTTAAATAAGAGCTACTTATTTTAAAGTAATACCAATTACAAAATAGTTCTCCCGTGTTTATCTTTTCTGATGAATTTAATTTTAATTTTTTTATGTTCAGAAAAAGATTTGGTTGGTATTCTGATTGGTTTATTACATTAATTCAGGGATTAATTCATGAGACAGTTGCCATCTTTACCAGAGTAAATTCTTCTATTCAAAAATGAAATGTCTTGGGACACCTGGGTGGCTCAGTCGGTTAAGCGTCCGCTTTCGGCTCAGGTCATTATCTCACTGTTCGTGAGTTTGAGCCCCGTGTCGGGCTCTGTGCTGACAGCCAGCTCAGAACCTGGAGCCTACTTCTGATTCTGTGTCTCCCTCTCTCTCTGACCCTCCCCTGCTCATGCTCTCTCTCTCTCTCTGAAATAAATAAAACATTTTTTAAAAATTAAAAAAAAAAAAAAAAACGAAAGTGAAGTGTCTTTCCATTTTTTTAAAAACATTTATTTATTTGGGGGGTGGGGAGATAGAGAATCCCAAGCAGGCTCCAGGCTGGCAGCGCCGAGCCTGACACAGGCTTTAACCGTGAACCATGAGATCATGGCCTGCGCCACAACCAAGAGTCAGATGCTTAACTGACTGAGCCACCCACACACCCCATCTTTCCATTCTATTAGATCTTTAATCTTCCAAAATACTTTATTTATGGCCTACAGATTTTGAAGCGTATTCTTAGATATATAATTCGATACATTCTAATTTGTTAATTTAAGCATTTAAAAAAATTGTTTCTGGTTGTTTTTTTCAGTTTTTATTTGCTTGCTTTCCAGGAACATAATCATATATACAGCTAATAATGAGAATTTTGTATTTTTACTATTTATTCACCTATTTTTTTCTCTTGTGGATTTCAGTTTCTTAGTACTTATAAAATAATTCACCCATTCAAGTTCAGGGTCCCTATTATGTGTTAGAAGACACAGGGAATAAGTAGACATAAAGTATGTTAGATATGGCAGGTGCTACAGAGAAAACTAGAGTGGTAATGGTGTTGTTGAGTTGTGACTATGGGTTGCTATTTTATATAGGGATATCAGAGAAGGTCTCACCTTGAAGGCAACAGATGAGTAGAGCCCTGAAAGAAGTGAGGAAGCAAGCCATCTGGGGTAAGAGCACTCTGGGTAGTCTGAATAGAAAGTGTAAAGGCTGGGAGTCAGGAGCTTGTTCATGCTATGCAAGGAAAAGCAAGGAAGACGATATGGCTGAAGCCAAGTGAAGGGAGAGAATAGTAGGAGAAATAATTTAGAATTACAAATAACATATCATACTGGGAGATAATGAACATTTGTGAAGCCTTGTTCTACACATTGAAGTATTCTTTCATCTAATCCTTAGAATAAGAGGATTAGAGGGAGACACTGTTATCTCCATTTTATGAGGAATCTGACAGAAAAAGAGAATATGAATGAATTTGCCCAAGGTCATACAACCAGAAAGCTGTGAAATCAAGTTTCATAGATCAGTATTTTGATTCCAAAGTACCTGTCCTTAATCATGACACTGTGATAGATATGGGGAGTCCGATAGCAAAGTATAGATTTGATGTTACAGAAATAAAGGAATTACTTAAGGTTTGACTTTAAACCATTATAGTTATTATAGTACAAATTTCACATCCCCTGTAAGTTTCTGAAAATCAAGGAAAGTCTTGTTCATTTCTGGAACTCTACCTGTAGTCTGTAAGCACATTCTCTTTTGTGTAATATTTGCTGTTCAGTGTATGATGGTTGTTGAATATATTCTCAAGAGACACCATCTAAAGAGAATAACTAGGAGCCACCCGGGTGGCTCAGTCAGTTGAGCATCCATTGATTTTGGTTCAGATCATGATCCCTGGGTCATGGGATTGAGCCCTACCTACGTTGGGCTCCAGACTGAGCGTGGGGCCTGCTTGAGATTTCTCCTTCTCTCCCTCTGTCCTTCTTCCCAGCTCATGCTTTCTCTCTTTAAAAAAAAAAAAGAAAGAAAGAAAAACTATTCATCTTTATCCAAATTTAAAGTGTTAGATGTTTTCACAAATTATATACATATATAATTTCACAAATATATATGTATGTGTATATGTCTGTGTATGTATACACACACGTTTCTTTGCAGAGTTCTATGCTAGAAGGTAACCATATCTATAACAAGTTGAGAAAACTTATTTTGAAATCTTAAAAGAATGATAATTAAAAGTATTCTAAATTCTAACTTACTGTATTAAATAACTGTTAACAATGCAGAGAATTATTTTATTATAATAACACTTGTCAAGACATTTCTGGAAAACCATCACAGCTTATTAGGGTCATGAAGATATTAAACATTTGGAAGAAAGACATAAAGATGACTGAAGAAAAATAAAGCAAAGAAACAAAATAGGGTACAGGAAACAAAATAAGAACACTAAGGGAAAATGAGGATGCCTTGTAAACTTGTGTTTACTTCATAAGGGGCAGAACTAAGGAATTAGGACACACCGTTAACAGATAAACTAAGACTTGGCTCCCTGAAGACATGAACATACTTCTCCATTGGTTCACTTCCCAATACAGATAATCCTTAAATTTTCCTGGTTTGATTTTCAAATAACCTCTACCTCCCTTTAGTGTGAAGTGACATGTCAACTGCCTTCGTACAATGACTTGGAAGGAATTAGATCCATAAGCCATTACACTGCCTCCTAACCAGTAGTTCCATTTTGGCAGCTTCATGGTATTTATCTAGACAATACGTATGTAATTATACTATTGAATTTTTGTTACAGTTTTCTAAAAAAGTGGATAGTTAATTAATTCAAAATACTTAAGTTAATGTACTTTATAAACATACACAGTTGACACCAGTGAAAATCACTAGGCATACCAAAAAGCAGTCAGTTGGATATGCATTTGACTTAAGATTATGTGTTATTTTGTCAAAGAAAAAGTAAAGAATTTTATGAAATGTTGGAAATACAGTGATTGTTAGTTTGTATCTAAAAGGCAAGGAGGTATTAGGGATTCTGTGTTTTCTTGTAGTTTTCAGGGAAAGACCCACTCCCATGACATTCAGGTCTCCTCCTTTGTTCTCACACATATAGCTGTTGACAGGAAAGCATTGTATACCAAATAGAAACGTCTATAATCCTGTTCATTGTAATCTGTCATTTTATCTGTTCTTTATTAAATAGGACTGAGTCTTTTTTTGTTAAAAGAAAAAGTTTGTTAAAACTCTAAAACTTTAATTTGTGAAGTACCTACTACAGTTTGGACAACCTTTTTCATAAATGGATGGTAATAATTCTATCAGCTTAGAATAATGTTGACTACTGTAATAACTAAAGTAGAACATATGAGTGTCTTAACATAATCAAATTTATGTGCAGATGTTCAAGTTGTTGGATGACTTTCTTTTAGTGACTCAGGGACCCAGACTTCTTGCATTTCCTGGGGCTTCACAGTGTCATGTACTTTGCTGATAGGGAAATAAATAGCGGGATAAGGATACATTACTTTTGCTCAATTTGACTAGATGATTATCTCTAACCAGTAACTTCTACACTGCGGAAGGGGAACACAGATTGTTTGCCAATGGTAGCTGGCTCTGCCACGGTAATAATGTTGATAGTAATATGTGTTAATTTCCTGTGGCTGCTGTAACAAATTGCCGCCAAACTTGGTGGCTTGAAAAGCACACCTTTTTCTCTTAGAGTTCTGGAATTCTGAAATACAGAGCGCGTTTCACTGGGTCAAGATCCATGTGTCAGCAGCGCTGCACTCTCCAGAGACTCTAAGGGAGAATCTCTTTGCTAGCCTTTTCCAGCTTCTATAGCCACATTCCTTGCACTCCTTAATTCTTGGCCTCCCCCTTCATCGTCAAAGCCTGACCGCTTGCTTCTTGCCTTCATATAGTCAAGTTTCCCTCTGCTTCCCTCTTATAGGAACACTTGTGATTCCATTGAGATGATCCAGAGAATTCAGGGTAACTTCCCCATTTCAAGATCCTTAATTTCATCACATTTGTAAAACCCCTTTTGCCATATAAGGTCATATTCACAGGTTTTAGGGATTAGGGTCCTTCTGCTAACTTTAGGGCCATTATTCAGCCTGCTGCAAATAGTTAACATTTATTGAACACAATATGTGTCATGTTTATTTAGAGAATTTTTCATGTCTTAGTTTGTATTATTTTGCCACTTTACTTGGTTTATTCATGATCCAGTCTACTTATAGGCTTGCCTGTTTTTCTCAGTTATGGTTTTCTTCCCTCCTGTACCCTCCCCTGCCATTGTTTGGAAGATATATTCTTCACTTCAGTGTCTAAAAATCTTATGAAAAATCTTAGGCTCTCAGAATTGGAAAGAATCTTTAGAGATTATCTGGTGTAATCATTCCAGTTTACAATATCCAATTAAGTCTGCTAGGATTTGGGGTGAGGGTACCTGATAATTTATTCTTTGAAATATAGTTCTCTGGAGCTTTGATGAAAGGACTTTAAATCTACTGTAAGGCTTCTTTGGATTATTGCTGTATTAAACTCTGCTTTCTTTTTTTTCTACCCAAATCTCCTTTTTTCAGTTACCTTTAAAAATCAAATTGTGGATTTTTTTAAACTTTTTTCCCCACAAAAATGTTGAATTTAACTCAGCCATTCTCATAATTGATGTAGAAATGACTTAATAAGAAGAAAGGAAGCACTTTGGGTTCACACCATTTTCTGGGAAAGAGGTTAGTTGAAGACTTAAAGCTATTCACGGGTTTTAGTAAAACATGAGAGTAGCAAATAAGCAATTAATTATACAAAACATGGTAATAACATTGAAATTAAACCAAAAGCAGACATTCCTGGTTTAGAGTCAGCGTGTAGAGGAATTATGTGGTATTACAGATTCATTCTGCCAGCAGTTTTATTGATCACATATTAGTTGCTATGAATACAAAGATGACTAAGACATAATCCTGTACCAGAGGATGTGATATTCTAGTGAGAACATGGACATACAGCCATTGATGCAGTGCCGTAAGGGCTTTGATATATCAAAGATCACCATAGATGGTGTGATCTATGATCTATGATCTAACAGAAACCACAGCTCAGGGTAGCTTAAACGGTACAGGGAACTTACTGATCATGTGCAGGTATATACAAAGCTTACAGAGGCAGATGAGGCTAGCTATGGTAGTTCAGGCAAGCCTTCTTCCTTCCCGTTTTCCTATTTCTCCTCAATGCTTTCTACAGATCAACTTTGTTGTAAAGCTATCTCCCTTTGAGGCTGTGGAATGACTACCACCAGAAAGACAGCTGTTATCCTCTAACCATCAAACTAGATCAGCTTTGATCTCATGTGACCCCTTTGCTGGTTTGGGGAAATGCATAATTGAGAGGCAGGTGAAAAAGCAAATTTAGAACTTTCAAAGTACTTAATGTTTATTAAATACTGAAATTTGGTATTAGTTTTATTTGGCTTTATTATTTCTAATTAGATTTTTAATTTATTGTTGCAAATTGGATTTTCCTTAATATAATGAATATCAGGAATTCTTAATGGTGGGAAGTCAAGTCAGAAGACAGTCCTAGTTCAGTGATTTTCTTCTGAAAATTTGGAAGCATAAAAGTTTTCTGTTCTCTCTTTGGAGATCTTTGATTTTGTATTTACTTCATTGCAGAAATTAAGAATCTGACATACTGTCTTTTCTCTTTTACTTCTTCCCTTGTAACTAGGACAGTAGGGTGGGTTTTGACATTGTGTTCAAATGGTTCATGGCTAGGCTACTCCAAGTCTCCGTTAGATATACACTAGGAAACTACCAAGGCAAGAAATGTCAGGGCTTGCCATAGTGACCTCATACTTATGGTTTGAGCTGTAACTTAGGAAATCTGTTTTTTACTTTGCCACTAATATACATTGAATCAGGCTGTTCATAGTATGTGAAGCTTTAAAGACTGAAAGTAATGCAAAGCTACTTTCATTTAAATGTAAGTACTTCCATTTGTTCTATTTACATGGTCCCTGGTTCACCACATTTGCATTCACTGCAGTTCTGTTTCTGTCGTAAGTGTTCATTCAGGAGCGATAGCATGTGATACTGCTATAGGATTGCCAGATCTTATTTTGAAGAATTTGGGCAAGAAGGGAGTAGAAGGAGAGAGATTATTTCCTAATAGTCTGACCAGGCTAAATATAGTCCCGTTCTGCATCCCAGTATGGCTGGAACAAGGCATTTGAATCCAGGAGAAGCCTGTGTATGTGGGCCATCTGGTAACCCAATACTGGGCACCATTCTAAGTGTTTTACAAAATTAGCCCATTTAACTTTTCCAGTAGTCCTATGAGACAAATTATTATTATTATTATTATTATTATTATTTCCGTTTCATAGAGGAAGAAATCAGCGCAGGTCAAGTAACTTGCTCAAGTTAACACAGCTTAGTAAGGGACAGAGTTAGTATTTGAATCTAGATAGTCTGGGATCTGAGTTCACGCTTTTAATCACTGTACTTTTTGTTAAGTAAAGACTGAAACTGTAATTAAATATAACATCAGTAACATGATTAGGTTTTGAAACAAATTGACATTTTGAAATTTACCTACTAAATATCCAACATGCTTGTTTTTTATTCTAGGAGAAGACTTCGCAGTTGTACAGCAAGAAATTATTATGATGAAAGACTGTAAACACCCAAATATTGTTGCTTATTTTGGAAGCTATCTCAGGTACATTTTTGTTTCCCATCGCCTACTACATTTAACAAAATAAAGTTAGCTCTAATAGCATGCCTTGTAGTTTTCTTCATGCTTTGAAGATAGGATATTTTCATGTGAATGAAATTTTTATTTGTGACCTGTTTATGTTCATTCTGTAATCAGTAGCCTAGTCTGTGATTTGTCTCTTGTACTCTTGGCAGTTCTGGATGTGGTTTCAGTGAAGAAACTGGCAGGTAAAAATGGACTTTTATGGTTAATCTTTGTGTGGTAGATCAGAGATCTAAATATGCCATTCTGTTGCCCCTTACATCCAGATGTATTTCGAAAGTCAGGAGCATCTCTGACTGCTAGGTTTTTATTAGAAACTTTTTCCTTCTTTTGTGCTTCTAGCTCAGGGTATTACATCATTCCTTCCCTTCATTTTGTCCCAAGGACTAGGAACTATAATTATTTCACTAACTTTCTAACTTCACTAACTTTCCCAGGTTGCAAAGCAAACTTAGACTGTGAATTTGTGGCCTCTTGCTTTGGTTTGGCAGGACTACGCCGGGTCCCCCAGGTCATAGTCCATAGAGGTTGACCTCAAGGTCAAATCCTGTTTTTCCATTTACTTCTCTGTGCAGGTGTGAGTTGAACTCTGTGAACGACGTGTTTTTAAGGTTCCTTCCATAAGGAGGATTGGAGAATATTCTCTTCCTTATGTATTAAAAAACCTCTTCACGTTTTATTCTGATGGATGAACTATATGGGATATATAAGGAGGCAGCATTATCAGATGATCCCGGTGTAAAAGAACATTTCTCTTCTGATGTAGGCACAGCATATGGAAGAGACAGGGCAGTTCTGCCCACTCTTCTTTCCAGCTTGTGAAAAGCCAACCAAACCAGCTCTTCTTGATTCTAACCCCCACTCTTGAGCGGTTTTGATTGCCCCACCTTCATTAAGGCTGAAGAGTGGGTTTAATGGAGACTTTAGTTAATGTAGGGACAGATACTACTACCAGGTCCATGACTATTATATATTTTGAGTGGGTTCTGTAATAGCCAATTTAAAACCACTTAATGGTGGGTGGTTCAAACAATAACCTAACACAATTTCTGCTTAAATTTTTGTTTTATAGACAGACCCAGCACAGACAATTACTGTATCAGGTCAAAGAAACAATCTCTTAAACTCAGTTAAGTTTATGATAAAAATAATCGATTGCTGCTAATATGTTAAAATCATCACTTCAAAACAATTTGTTTTATTACTCTTGTTGCTCCTAACAAAATGACCTATTTATACTCAATTGGGAGAAACATCACAAAATATTTTTTCCCCCAAGTGCAAACAAGTCTTTGATCTAAGGGTTTTTCTGAAACATGGTCTGAGTCTTCTGGAACTGTGGGACCCTTCAAAGCCTATCGTATTATTCTGGATAGCCCCATCCATTTATATGGCAACCTTGGTCTTTCTGCCGTTGAGACAGTAGCATATTTGGTGGTTAACAGTTCTAGAGTAAGATTGTTTGGATTGGTTGAGTCCTGACTCCATCATTTATTAACTGTGTGACTCACAGCAAACTACCTAAGTACTCTGAGCCTCCATTTCCTCATTTATAAAATAGGAATAATAACAATAGATACATGATGTGATAGCGATGAAGATAATGAGTAAATACATGTCGTGTTAAGAACAGTGATTAAAATAGAATAAATGCTTCGTGTTAAGAACAGTGATTAAAATAGAATAAATGCTCCATAAACATTAACTCGTATTACTACTACTATTGATGCTGTTACTATTACTACTTCTTAACTGTTTGTAAGTGTTATCATGTTAGTGCCTGGTGATATTTTCAGCAACACTATTACCAATATTACTCTATGGTAGATACTATTTCGACTTTACAAATAAGATGCTTGAGAGAGTTCAGCATCAAGTAATTAGTTTACAGTCCAATTTCAAGTTATTGACAGTAGGGTTCTGTGTTCTTTCTGTAATATTGTGTTCATGGATCACATGACTTTTGACCTAGCCCTTCTGCTTCCTTGCCAAAAGAGCTGACCAAATAAACTTCCACCCCCACTCCTCCAGGTCTTCCCCCACCATTACCCCCCAAAAAAACCTAACACTAAACTAAACTGGACATTTGACTGTCTGTGTTACTTAGGCAAGAATCTTCCCACATGGGTCAGGATGCAAAACATTTGTTCCTGTTTGGAATTCACCAAAAGGTGAATTCCTTTTGAGTTTGTATCCAGTTTTGTTTGTAAATCTTGGCTTTGGCTTGCGGCAAAATAGTGCAACTCTTTAGTAACATGTCCATTAACCTTCACTTCTAGACATGGTACAGGAGAGGGCCAGTTAGACTTTGCTTAACAAAAATTGTATTTGCTTTAAGATTTTAGGAAATGTGTATTCTGACTATATTTTTAATATCTTTTCTTTTTGAATTTTATTTATTTATTTTGAGAGAGAGAGAGGTGAGGTGGGGGGAGGGTCAGAAAGAGAGAATCCCAAGCAGGTTCTGTGCTGTCAGTGCAGAGCCAGACACGGGGCTCTATCTCAGGAACAGTGAGATCATGACCTGAGCCGAAATCAAGAGTTGGACGCTTANGGCTCCTGAGTGACTCAGTTAAGGGTCCCGACTCCAGCTCAGGTCATGACCTTGCAGTTAATGAGTTCGAGTCCTGCATCGGGCTCTGTGCTGATATCTCAGACTTGGAGCCTG
>NW_027530016.1:2101002-2188246 GCF_008692635.1 Crocuta crocuta
CTCCCAAGCTCATGCTCTGTCCCCCTCTTGCTTTCTCTCAAAAATAAATAAAGATTTAAAAAATTAAAAAGAAAGTGAAGTGTTGAAAGATAAAAAAGTATGTTTTAGAAATTGTAAGATTTTCAGTTCAGTGAAATAATTATTAGAATGTTAATTCCTATATGTTCTAGTAAACATTGAACTAGAAGATTAAAATTTTCCTCCTTTTACGTATTTTTCTATTCCTTATAAGACAGAAAAACAACTTTACAGAATAAGAGAAAAGAATTAGAAGAAAATTTATAGTGATACTTTGAGTATTTATCTTGGTGGTTGTTTCAATTCAGGTATCTAAAGACAAAGATTTTAGAATTTATTGGCCTGCATGAAATGGGCCGATTGACTCAAGTCCTTTCCTATTAGGCAGATGGCTTGGTGAATGACCAAAAACAGATGCAGATTTGTCTTCGCAAGAGGGACATTCATGGAACAGATGGAACTCCTTTTTAAAAGCCTCTGAATATTAAGCCTTTTTTGAAAATATCAGACTTAACTAAATAGAATGTTATAAAGTATTTTAGACATCTTAAAAAGTAAAGTATATATATATATATATATATATATATATAGTATATATATTTTTTAAATCCTGATTTATTTTCCTTTGTAAGTTCAGAAAGTGATTTTACATAGAATGACTAGAAAATTGTTTTAAGCAGGATTGGGAGGGGAGATAGAGCAGCGTCAAATAGAGGATGGTGTAATACTGAAAGATGTAAGAGAGCAGAGAGCTCATTTCCTTCGTCCATGTTCTCTGCTGAGGAGAATTGTTTTCAAATTGGAAAGGGTAGGAAAATCATTATGAAGAAGGGATTGAAGCATGAGATAGATGAGATAATTATAGAGCAGCTAGACACTTTAAATGGATCTGAGCTTTGAAACTTACATAAAAATTGTATCTTATTACAGTGAAAAGTTATCAGATGGGATGGTTACCCACTGCCAGTGAGTGTCTTGACAAATAGGAGAGGCACCAAAAGATCAGTGATCAGCAATGACCAATTTGCAAAGGAAAGGAGAAGGAAATTTCTAGAAAATAGACTGTTAACCTTGATGTCCACCTTCAGCTCCCAGCAAACCTCTAGAATAAATTATTAATCAGATAATTAGTAAGCACTTATAAGAAGAGGTGATTAGTGTGACTTTAGTAAGAAGTCATGGCATCAATCCCGTCTCTCTCTCTTTTTAAATGTTTATTTATTTTTGAGAGAGAGAGAGCATGAGCAGGGGAGGGGTATAGGGGGACAGAAGAGCCAAAGCAGGCTCTGCGTAAGGGCAGAGAGCCCGATGCGGGGCTCAAACTCACAAACCATGAGATCACGACCTGAGCTGGTCTAATGCTTAGCCAACTGAGCCACCCAGGTGCTCCTCTTTTTTTTTTTTTCCTTAAAAAAAGAAAATGCCAATTTTATGTATTTATATCTTTGCTGAGTTCCAGGAGCAACTTAAGGTGACTTACAAAAATAGACTACACAGTGAATTATAACAAAAGGAACAGAAAATAGCTTACACTTATTGGGTTTATATTCTGGGTCCTTTTCTAAGGCATTTACATGTTACTTTATCCTGAGCAGATCCCAAAACAACCATTCACCCAGTTTTTGTAAGACATGTAAGAAGCCCCTACTACCTGTCCTGTAAATGCTTGGGACAGGTGTTTTACATGAAAGATTCATTTGGGACAGAGGTGAAAGTATGTTACAGTGGTAGTTCCCAAACATTTTGCTATCAGAACCCCTTTTATTTTATACTCTTAAAAATTATTGAGTACCACAAAGAGCTTTTGTTAATGTGGGTTATATCTATTGACATTTACTGTATTAGAAATTAAAACAAAATATTGGAGCAAGAATACATAAGCACGTATTGCAGTAGCTGTAGAGGCATGACATGACCATCACAATTTGTGTAGTTTCTGGGAAACTCCTCTCTCTTCTCATGAAGAGTACAAAGGAAAAGTTACTTTCTGGTGTTACTATGAAGATGGTTTGATCTTACCCCCTGAAAGGCTCTCAGGGGCCCCCAGACCACACTTTGAGAATTATTGTTCTTAGAGGAAGGAGTCAGCCTAACCAGAGAGAACAAACTATGGTATCTTGCGTCTACACATAGCAAATTGGAGCCTAAGCAGCATTCTAAAGTTTATTGGTTGGTGGACTTGCCAGAGTCTTTCTTAGACCTCAGTTTAAGCAAAGGCAGAGAGGTGTCAAATGGTAATTCTAAACAATCTACAGAGTAGCATTTATGTCATCAGTGAGAAAACTGTTTCTAAAATTCCTTAAGCCCATTAGTACACTCACTTGTACATATCAAAATAGCTTAAAAGCAAAGCCCTTCATTGTACTCCAGAAGTGCTGACCCCTGCAATTTCCCCCAAATGTGACAAAATCGACTACATAATTTGTGGTAATGGGAGACTGTATTCCCACTTTCCGCTGGTGGGGGGAGGAGTGAGCCCCTGTAGTAGCTGCCTCTGGAAGTTAGACTCCTGCTTAGGATCTTTCCATTCAGCCTCTCTCTGGAAGTTAGACTCCTGCTTAGGATCTTTCCATTCAGCCTCTCTCTGGAAGTTAGACTCCTGCTTAGGATCTTTCCATTCAGCCTCTCTCTGGAAGTTAGACTCCTGCTTAGGATCTTTCCATTCAGCCTCTCTGGAGCATGTGGGGAGCGGCACAGAGGGGTTGCTTACAATTAGAAATGTGTGTCATATTGTCTGTGCTGAAGTATTTTAAGTAAAACAGTTGGAGAGGTAATAGGATGTATGTCAGAAACAGAAGTATGTGAATCAAGACTACTTTTTTAAAAGAAGGAGATTTAACAAATAAGAACAAAGTCCTATGCATAGTTTTAATGAACCAGATAAACGAATGTGAAGCTGGAGAGAATCATATGACTCCTAATTTTAACATGAAAAAGATCCAGAGATTTTAGTTAACTTCAAACTGCAAATCAGAGTTTGGTGTTTTTTTTTTTTAATGTTTTATTTATTTTTGAGAGAGAGATAGAGACAGCATGAGCAGGGGAGGGTCAGAGAGAGTGGGAGACACAGAATCCGAAACAGGCTCCAGGCTCTGAGCTAGCTGTCAGCACAGAGCCCGACGGGCTCGAACCCGTGAGCCCTGAGATCATGACCTGAGCCGAAGTCGGACGCTTAACTGGCTGAGCCACCCAGGCTCCCCACATACCAGTTTTTAGAGCAGTTGCTAAGAACCTGAAGATAGCCTTTAGCCAAGTTAATAGAAATATAAGTACTCAAATAAAGAAAATAATTGTTGATTCTCAGGGGTAGTTAGACTTCTCCCTGTGTAGCAATCACCAGCCATCAGTGCCTTCATCCTTTGATAAGGCACACATCTGCCAGCCCCGGGCATCTGTTCTGAGAGTTATTAAAACCAGACCATGGGGCAGCTAGCTCACTTTACTGTCTGCTGTCATGCCTCAGTTTCATTGGTGTGTGGTCCACCTATGAATTTAAGCTACTAGAGTGACTTCAGATTTCTTCTTCTGGTCTTCACTATTTCAGCTTTGCCTCTAAAATCCTGGTATTTTTTTCACTGTGTATTGATCTTCATGCTCAGGTACCTGCGTTCGCTGTTGACATGCTGCATGACCCATCACACTCTACCAAGTCCACTCACCTTGTAGATGTGCTTAGTCTCACCACTGCCACCATGTGTGATCTACGGCTGATAACAACTTCACTTTTTATGCATCACTTAGAGTAGCACTTGATTCCAGATGCCACATTTTACCAAACATTGACAAAGTAGAGACCATCCAGATGAAGTAACTAAACTGAGGAGTTTATAAACCAAGCCTTGTTTTACGGTGTCACCCCACCTATTCTAGCTTCCTCTCCTGCCATTGTCTCTTCATGTAGTCTGTGTTTGACTCACACTAAATTACCCACAGTCTTTCAAGTGTGGCGTCTTCTTTTAAATTTTCATTCTCTGAGCAGGCCCCTTCCCTGTCTCTCGGTGATGAATTCCTACACTTTAACTTCAAGACACAACAAATGATACCTCCTCCCCAAAAATTTCCCTTGACTTTCCTAGATAGTCATACCTCTGGGTTCTCATAGAATGTTATTCATGCCTGGATTATGTACGTAATCAAATTACAGTCTAATGCAGGGATCAGCACACCTTTTCTGTAAAGGACCATATGGTAAATATTTTAGGCTTTGTCTCTTTCTCTCTGTCACAGCTACTCAGTTATGCTGCTTTAGTACAGAAGTAACCATAAGTGTCACTGTGTTTCAATCAAACTTTATATGAACACTAAAATTTGAACTTCATATTGTTATCATATGTCAAGAAAAATTCTTATTTTGATTTTGCCCCCAACCATTTATAAGTATAAAAACCGGGGTGCCTGGGTGGCTCAGTCAGTTGGGTGTCTGACTTTGGCTCAGGTCATGATCTCATGGTTCATGGGTTCGAGCCCCACGTCGGGCTCTGTGCTGACAGCCAGCTCAGAGCCTGGAGCCTGTCTTCGGATTCTGTGTCTCCCTCTCTCTCTGACCCTCCCCTGCTCACGCTTTCTCTCTCTCCCTCCCTCCCTCTCTCTCAGAAATAAATAAAACATTTTTAAAAAATTTTAAAGTTTAAAAACCAAAACAGGAAAAAGTATCCAATTCAAAAAAGACAGTCTCTTCAGCAAATGATGCTTGAAGAGCTGACAGCGACATTCAGAAGAATGAAACTGGACCACTTTCTTACCCATACACAAAAATTAGTTCAAAATAGATGAAAGATCTAACCGTGAGACAGGAAACCATCAAAATCCTTTATAGAAAACAGGCAGTACCCTCTGACCTCAGCTGCAGCAACTTCTTACTTGACATGTCTCCAGAGGCAAGGGAAATAAAAGCAAAAATGAACTGTTGGGACCCCATCAAGATTAAAAGCTTCTGTACAGCAAAGGAAACAATCAGCAAAACTAAAAGATAATCAACAGAATGGGAGAAGATATTTGCCAATGACCTATCGGATAAAGGGTTAGTATCCAAAATCTATAAAGAACTTAATCAAACTCAACACCCCAGTAAAACAAATAATCCAGTGAAGAAATGGGCAAAAGACATGAATTGACATGTTTCCAAAGAGGACATCCAGGTGGCTAACAGATACATGAAAAGATGCTCACCACCACGCATCAGGGAAATACAAATCAAAATCACAATGAGATACCACCTCACACTTGTCAGAATGGCTAAAATTAACAATTCAGGCAATACTAGATGTTGGCAAGGATGAGGAGAAAGGGGAACCCTCTGGCACTGTTGGTGGGACTGCAGACTGATGCAGCAACTCTTAAAGATAATACGGAGTTTCCTCAGAAAATTAAAAATAGAACTACCCTACGACCCAGCAAGTACACTACTCGGTATTTATCTAAAGAACACAAAAATGCTGATTTCGGAGCACATGCACCCCAGTGTTTATAGCAGTGCTGTCAACAACAGGCAAAGTATGGAAAGACCCCAGATGTCCATTGGCTGATGAATGGATAAAGAAGAAGTGGTGTATGTGTGTATGTATGTGCATGTATATGTGTGTGTATACATATATATGTGCATGTGCATATACATACATTACAATGGAATATTACTCGGCAATCAAAAAGAATGAAATCTTGCCATTTGCAACAACGTGGATGGAAGTAGACTGTATTATGCTAAGCAGAATAAGTCCGAGGAAGACAAATACATGATTTCACTCATGAGGAATATGAGAAACTTAACAGATGAATATAGAGGAAGGGAAGGAAAAGTAAGATACAAACAGAGAGGGAGACAGACCATAGGAGACTCTTAAATACAGAGAACAAACTGAAGGTTGCTGGAGGGGAGATGGGTGGGGGATGGGTTAAATGGGTGATGGGCATTAAGGAGGGCACTTGTTGGGACGAGCACTGGGTGTCCTATGTAAGAGATGAATCACTAATTTCTACTCCTGAAGCCAAGACAACACTGTATGTTAACTAACTTGAATTTAAAACGTGTGTGTGTGTGTGTGTGTGTGTGTGTGTGTGTGTGTGTGTACACATAAACCATTCTTAGTACCCGAGATATACAAATCAGACAGTAGGCTAGATTTGGCCCACTGGCCATAGTTTGCTGATTCTTGATCTAATCAGTCACTCTTGTATTCATTTATTTATGAAATATTTGCTGACTCTTCTAGGCACTGTGAGTACAGTGGTGAGAGAGACAAATATATTAAGATCGAATCTTCCGCATTCAACTGAGCTTGCTGGGTTGACTTGACTTTCTATTCCATCTCTCCCCCTGAGAGGATGTATTTCCTGTTACATTTTGAGATGAAGTAGTGAATGACTGAACAAAGGATAAGCTATTAAATCTTTGCTAATTATTTCTCTTGTGACTGATTATGATATCTTAAGTGAGTGTGAGAGAGAAATGGTATGTAAAGATAGGTGAGTGATAAATTTTAACAGATTGTTTTGGAAAGACCTTTGTTGAATCTAGATGTGAGGGTAAAGTTTACATTTTGTCTGTTTTGTTGATGATAGCACTATTAATGTGATACGCTTTGAGATGTATTGCCATTCTGTGATGAATCTTCTACCTAGTTTTTAGTCTGAGCATTTTAATTAACATTTAACTTTTATAATACTGTCTTGGGAGTAGATAGGTAAACGGGGGGTGGGGAGTGGGTGGAAAAGCTTTTAACTAAAGGGAATTTCCTCTCAGTTGGATGTGCCTGATATTTTTATATCCTACAAATGGTCTCTTTTAAGGATTAAAACCTTGGATTGAGTTATAAAAACACATTATATTAATTCTTTTATTCATAGAGATTAACTAGCTCTTTTCTTACCACGTTGTATTTATGTGGTTTTTCAAGGGTATAGCATACAACCTTAAAATACTTGTTACCTCAGATCATTTTAATTATGAAAATGTGATACATGCTTATATTCTCTTTATAGGCGAGATAAACTTTGGATATGCATGGAGTTTTGTGGAGGTGGTTCTTTACAGGATATTTATCATGGTAAGACGTTATGTTTTATAGAGTTTAAGTAGAATTTCTTAAAATATAGTTATTTATTATATTAAAGCATTAATGTTTTTGGGAAACAAAGCCAATGTTTTATTATTATTTAGATACATAAAAGAATGTAAGATATATATGGATGAAAGGAGCATTTGCCTTATAAGTTGCAAAATTATATGCAGTTGAATTAGTTGCTAATTGTAAAGAAGGCATATTAGATATAGTTTCAGGGGGCATGGGTGGCTCAGTTGGCTAAGCATCTGACTCAGGATTTTGGCTCAGGCCATGATCTCATGGTTCATGGGATCGAGCCCAGCATGGGGCTCTGCACTGACAGTGTGGAGCCTGCTTGGAATACTCTCTCTCCCTCTCTTGCCCTCTCCTCTGCTCATGTTCTCTCTTTCTGTCTCTCAAAATAAATACACATTAAGAAATATAAGGCATATTATATATAATTTCAAAATTTCAGACTCAAGCTTGTAAAAATCCATGTAAAAAGGGCCTTGATGGTTAACGCTAAATGAATATCTAGTTAATACACAGGTAGTATTAATACAAAGATAATTGAATTGTTCTTGCGTATTCAAGAAGCATCAATTAAGCTGTTTACTTTTTTAAAATACTAGATTCTGGGGTATTAAAAATTATTAAAAACTTTTTATTGAGATTTCATTGGAGTATGGAAGAAAGACTTGTAAAGTAAATTATAGTGTTTACTGTCTTTTCTTTCTCTCCCTATCCTGTTCTGATTCTGTTAATGGGTTATTGTCACAAGCTGCAGAGGAGGTTTATTCTTTTACTAGAGATGTGCTTTTTAAAGATTAATATAAAATAATGTAATAACTCAGATGTCAGTTTTATGAGAAAGTATTTTGGAAAAGGTTTTCATTTTTCTTTATACAGGATTTTGGCTCAGATTTTCCTATTAGGGCCTCTTAAGTCATTTGGAAGGCTGATTGTAATAAAACAGATGTTAAAAGACTGGGTAGGAATTTTACTGCCTCCATCTCACTTCACTTTACTGTATCTTCTTGGTATAGATTTTACTCTTACCATAAAGATTGACATAATAGTATTTTAAAGTACTGCTAATTACATTTGGAATAGGAAAAAGGAAACGATTGGGGCACCTGGGTGGCCCAGTCAGTTTAGTATCCGACTTTGGCCCAGATCATGATCTCATCATTCTTGAGTTCGAGCCTTGCATCAGACTCTGCTGACCTCTGTGCTGAAGCTGGAGCCTGCTTCAGATTCTGTGTCTCCTTTTCTCTCTGCCCCTTGTCTGCTTATGCTGTCTCTCTCAGAAATAAATAAAAACATTTAAAAAATTTTTTTAAAGGAAAAAGGAAATGATAGATTTTCTGGAATTATTTTTGAAGGCTTCATGAAGAAAATGGGTTTTCAGTTGATACATAAACTTTGGGTAGAAAGAAGAGGTACAAGTACATTCTAGGAGATGAAACAACAGTACAGTGATGTGAAGATGTGACAGGTGAGATCACTCTTAACTGGTGTGGGGGTGTGTATTTGGGGAGTGGGGTCAGATCCAGAGAGACTTGAAAGCCAGAAGGAAGAACATGAGCCCATTTCTGCTTTATGAAAAGTTCTTTCTTTTCTGAGAATACTTTTTATTAAGTATGGTTGTTCTTTATATGTGAGAAATTGTTTTATAATGACATTTTGATTTCAAAGATGCAGTGAAAATTGAGAAATATTTGGCATTATTTTGCATTGTAGAGCACACACAGTATTTCTGGAAGCTTGTTATTTCTGTCTTTTAAAGTCAAAAAGTTATTTTCCTTTTTTTCCCCCTTAATTTGGACTGATTTATCTACTATTTTTTCTCATACTTACTCATTTAATTTCCTTCGTCCTAAAGCTCTGGCAGTTAGGTCTTCTAGTGGTGAACTGTCAGTGTTTGACCCTCACCCCTCAATCCTCATTTAAGTGGCATAGACAAATATTTGCTGTCAGCATTGTCTTCTAGCTTTTATAGTTTTTCTGTAGTATCTTCTCTCACTACCCATTGATCCTTTTCAGGCGACCTTTTTCTAATTGGTTTTAAGATTTTTTTTCCTCTTATGGTGTTTTTAGTTTCTAAATATGGATTTATATTAACGGTTTTTGCTTAGGACTTAAAGTGCTTACCTCAGAGGATTTCATGTATTCATCAAGCCTGGACAATTACCAGTTATTCTCTCTTAAAATCTTTTCTACCTCAGGCTCTCTGATCTCTCCTTCTAGAATTTCAGTTAAATATACATTAAATCTTCTCTGTGTCTCTTAAACTCAACCACATGTTTTGCACTTTTTAATCCCTCAGTAGGGCATTCTTACAGTTACCGATTTTACAGCTGTGATTAGTACATCCATTAGGTTTTAATTTTCGGTGACCGTATTTTTCATTCTAGAAATTACTTGGTTCTGTTTCAAGGCTCCCTTCATTTAAAAATATCTGTTAATGTTTTTATTTATTTTTGAAAGAAAGAGAGCATGGGGAGGGGCAGAGAGAAAGGGAAGCACGGAATCCAAAGCAGGCTCCAGGCTCTGAGCTGTCAGCATAGACCCCAACATGGGGCTCAAACTCACGAACCAGGAGATCATCACCTGAGCCGAAGTCGGACACTCAACCTACCGAGCCAGCTAGGTGCCCCTCCCTTCATTTTATATTTGTCTTATTCTCTTGTAATTTTTCATTTATTCTTTTACAACTTTAGTTTTTAGGGGTACCTTTCTTCGGTCTTTTTCAGATTGTTAAGTAATTCCACCAGATATGTATGCTTGGTCTTAGGCGTCTGGTTCTGTTTTCTTCATTAAGAAGCAAGAAGATCGCGGGGCGCCTGGGTGGCTCAGTCAATTGAGTGTCCGACTTCAGCTCAGGTCATGGTCTTGCCGTTTGTGGGTTCAAGCCCTGCATCAGGCTCTATATTGACAGCTCAGAGTCTGGAGCCTGCTTCAGGTTCTGTGTCTCTCTCTCTCTCAAACATGAATAAGCCTTTAAGAAAAGAAGAAGAAGGGGCACCTGGGTGGCTTAGTCGGTTAAGCGTCCGACTTTTGCTTAGGTCATGATCTCGCGGTTGTGGGTTCGAGCCCCGCGTCGGGCTCTGTGCTGACTGCCAGCTCAGAGCCTGGAGCCTGTTTCAGAGTCTGTGACTCCCTCTCTCTCTGACCCTCCCCTGCTCACGCTGTCTCTCTCTCTCCTAGAAATAAATAAAAAACATAAAAAAAAAAAAAAAAGAAAAGAAAAGAAGAAGAAGAAACAAGACCAGTTTAGTTACAGAAATAGTTTTGTCATGATTGTTGTCATTCCATTTCAACCAAATGTTGGAAGTACCAAAGTAATATGAATTTGTTAAGATTGATTCATTTATACTGATCATCAACGGGGTCTATGGGAGAAATGATTATTTTGCAATGCCCTGGGTATTTTCAGATGTACGTGCGAGGGATTTACATGCTTATACAAAAAACCCCAGACCCTGTCTCTCTCTGTTCACTCTTGACTGCACCTGATTTCTACCAAATGCCCTCCTCACAGCAATGTGTGTACTCCTCTTGGGCTGGTCTGCAGAGCTCTCTGCTTACACAGCCATGTAAGACACGTACCTGGGTTTCTCTTTGTCTTCTCTCTTCTGTGAGAGTAGTGTAATGATTTGGGTTATCTTATCTAGTGAAAGAGAAAATTCTTCTTTTCTAATAACTCTGATGCTTGCGGGGTTTTGCTTTTTTATAGGTATATACAAACCATATTTTGATCTGTCATACAAAATTAGCAAAGAACTTTCCCTTTTTTGGGTAAAGCCTGATTTTTCCCCCTCTATTATTCCTCTATTATTTCCTTTCCTCTATTTTTCTCCTGTCTTATTTCTACTTTTTAAAGTATCATTATACCAATTTTTATGTTTTGTTTTATAGCTCTTAATTCTGTCACTCCATATGACTTTAAAATTTTATTTTATTTTATTTTATTTTTTTAATGTTTTTTATTTATTTCTAGGAGAGAGAGAGAGACAGCGTGAGCAGGGGAGGGTCAGAAAGAGAGGGAGACACAGAATCTGAAACAGGCTCCAGGCTCTGAGCTGGCAGTCAGCACAGAGCCCGACGCGGGGCTCGAACCCATGAACCGCGAGATCATGACCTAAGCAAAAGTCGGACGCTTAACTGACTAAGCCACCTAGGCGCCCCTAAAATTTTAAATCTTAAAAGGGGAAACTGTATTAATTCTCTATTGCTGTATAACAAATGATCCCTAAATTTGACATCTTAAAACAGCAGACATTGTGTCACAGTTTCTGAGGGTCAGGAGTTCAAGAATGGCTTAATTGGGCAAGTTCAGCTCATATCCTCTCATGAAGCTGCAGCCTGGCTGTTAGCTGGGACTGCAGTTATCTGCAGGCCTGACCAGGGCTGGGGAATTTACTGGCAAGTGGGTTCACTTAACGTGGTTGTGGGCAGAAAGCTTCAGTTCCTTGATGGCTGTTGGCAGATGTCAGTTTTTAGCTCTGGGACAGCTTGAGTATCTTCACGATGTGGTGTCCCTTCTGCCATACTTTTGTTCCTTAGAAGGAGGTCATTGCTCTCCGGCCCATACTTAGGAAGGGAATTAAGTTCCAAGTCTTGAGGGGGAAATATCAAAGAATTCGTGGAGATATTTTAAACCACCACAGGTGGGGGGTGTGGGGAGATATATTTTGAATTTACATTTTTTCGAGTTTCTTCTATTTGTTTACTTTTTCTTTGAAGAACTAACATTAGAACCTTTTCTTGCTCCAACATACTGCATTTTTTCCTCTATTTTTTTCAACATTTGCCTTTCTGTTTAATATTGTTAATAATTTTCCACAGTCTTTTAAGTCATTTATGGTGAATTGCTTTCTGAATTTATTTAATAATTTTGAATTCTGAGATCATCATCAGTGGGAATTCCCCATGGCGTTTGAGAGTATGTCCTTCCACAATATGGGTTTTTTTCTGTGACCCCAAGACCTCAGTGTATCCAGTGTATTTAAATCCTAAACCTGAGGGGCGCCTGGGTGGCTTAGTCGGTTAAGCGTCTGACTTTCGCTTAGGTCATGATCTCGCGGTTCGTGGGTTTGGGCCCTGCGTCGGGCTCTGTGCTGACTGCCAGCTCAGAGCCTGGAGCCTGTTTCAGTCTGTGACTCCCTCTCTCTCTGACCCTCCCCTGCTCACGCTGTCTCTCTCTCTCTCTCCTAGAAATAAAATAAAACATTTAAATAAATAAATAAATAAATAAATAAATAAATAAATAAATAAATAAATAAATAAGTAAATCCTAAACCTGAGTGTTAAAGCTGCCTGTGGTGACAGCATCAGGAGAAGATATTTTTCCCCTGTCCAGACCCCAGGCCATGATACAAAATCGCTAGTTTTCTCCTGTGCTTGGCTACTGTTTTAAAATGAGGATGTAGCCCTTTGAGGGCTCTGGTTATGTGGTGGTATTTGTTTTAACTCTGCCTCTACAGACCTATGGCCTTTTCTTCTGTGTTCCTGTAGGGAATAAAACAAAAGCCTCAGCTTACCAAGCTTGGCCTTTCCCTTAGAGACAGCTAGAATATTTCACATTTTTACCATTCTCATTTTCATTTCCTCTTTGTTTTTGGCTCCTGGGAAAGTCTCTTTACTGTTTACAAATTTAGATAGGCATTTAAATGATTATTTAAAATACTCTTTTCTGTCATTAGGTGTTATTTTCAGGGTATTCACGTTATTTGCCATACTGTGGAAATAGAAATCTAAAAGATGCCCATCTTACTGAGTGACAGTGGGCTTACAAACCGTAAGAATTAGTTATATGGCTTATCCTCAGACATTCAAATCCAGACTTGTCCTTGACAGAGTTGGGTTTTTTTTTCCTTTTCATGTTTATCCATTCATTTTGAGAGAGAGCACAAGAGGGAGAGGGGCAGTGAGAGAGAACAGCGGAGGAAGAACCTAAGTAGGCTCCGCACCATCAGCGCAGAGCCCAGTGCAGGGGCTCGATCCCACAAACTGTGAGATCATGACCTGAGCCAAAATCAAGAGTCAGATGTCCAACTGACTGAGTCCCCAGGTGCCCCGACACCAGGCATCCCAATAGAATCTAAGTGAAATATATTTCTCACAGTTGTAAAATACCACAAGTTCTCCAAAGTAAACATTTTTACAAAGCTATTAAGTTTGGGTAAATGTGAGATTACTATCTAGCAAATTCTACCTTTGGGATTTAGTACAATTTTTAAAATAGTCTCTCCCACCTAATGTATTTCTTTATTCTAAAGTGATTTAATAGTGAAAAAGAGAAAACTACTTAAATGTCTTCAGTAGTGGATAGATGCACACAGAGAAGTATTATTTAAATAGTATAATTTAAGTTACATGTATTTATATGGAAAAGTGTCTATGATAAGTGAGAAAGACAGGTTTGAGAATTGTATATGAAGTATAATTCCATTCATAATCTTGTGTGTGATGCATAACATACATTATTTAAAATGTCTCTATATAAAATTGTCTGGTAGACCTTAGGCCAAACTGTTGTTTTTGCCTGTTACTGAGTAATAGTTTGGGTAAGGAAGAGACCTTTACATTCCGAATTTGTCTATTGATTGGATTTTTATAGTGAATGTACATTAAGGTGCTGTCAGCACAGATTGGGACTCTGTCTCCCTCTCTCTGCCCCTTCCCAGCTCATGTGTGCACTCTCTCCTCTCTGAAAATAAACAAACATCAAAAAAGAAACTAGCTAAACTTCTTGGCCATGATTTATTTCTTTTAACATTTAGAATGTAATATTGATGAGAAAGGTACAAAAATGAAAATACAATTAACTTCAGAGAGTATTTCAGTCTTTTATTCATTCCATAAACATTTATTAGCAGCTTTCCCATCCCAGGCACCATTCAAACACTGGGGATACAACACTGAGAAAATCAGATTTGAAAAAAACGTTGCCCTCGTGGAGGGTACATTTTAGTAGTTTTTTAGGTGTATTAAGGCTACTGCTTAGTGAAACTTGTAAAACTTTGCCATTTACTGAAAAACACACTTTGACTAATTTCATTAATATAAATTTTCTTCTCTTATAGTAACGGGACCTCTGTCAGAGCTGCAAATTGCGTATGTTAGCAGAGAAACACTACAGGTGAATCCAGTGCTAATTAAAAAATAACATTTGTTACTAGACTGTTTAATGTGCATTGTCTGTTAACTAAAGGAAGGATTGAACATCTAGTTTGGTGAACTCTTGGATATTAACACATTTTTAATTGTGTAGTAAACTCAAATTATATTTGCAGATAAGCACTATAAGGCCTCAGTGTGAGAATATGACCTTCTCAAACTTAAGTGCTGTGACTTTGTTATTTTGTGTCTTTGTATTCCTCTTAATACCAAAGAAAGGTTTAAAAATTAAGCACTCTTATGGGGATTGAAGCTTATTTTAATACTAATTGCATTTATGCTTTTTAAGAGTTATTTCAAACTGTTTGCAGAGTTTAGTGAAAAGTATTATCTTAAGAAAATTAGTGGTTCCAACAGAGCTTTGCCTTTTTAGTTTTGTTGACTCTCTTGTCTTTTAGACTATTTCAGTAAAATAAATTAATGATTACTGCTAGACTTTCTGTAATGAGTAATAAAAAACAGAAACTGCTACTCAGTTAATAACTTTAAATCCTAAAGTATTCTCTCTAGTAAATAATGTCTTGTTAATTTTTGTTTTGTTTTCTTTCTTGAAACCCTAGGGATTATACTATCTTCACAGTAAAGGAAAAATGCACAGAGATATAAAGGTACACATCATATGCTTAACCTAAGGGCCCTCTCTTTGTTTTTAGACCAAACTGTTGAGCAAAATTGTCTTAGTCTGTTTGATGAATTTCTTATCTGAAATATGTTACTGTAGTAAAGTTGAGTGATACTTTTAAGAATTTTATTACTTTTTTAAAGTAGCTTTATTTATACAGCCCACCTACCACAAAATTAACCTTTTTAAAGTATGCATTTATGGATTAGTGTTGTAATAACCCATATTAACTTATCTCTAGTTACTTATTTGTAAATTGCAAATTAGGTCCTTAGCTTCCATCAAGTTAGGGTTTTTAGAATATTTCATGCTTTGTATATTATAGTAAATTTTGGCAGTCTTATGGAACTATTAATAATGTTTCAAAATGATAAATTCAACTGTAACATCTTCTGGTGGTCTTTGATTTAACTGGCAGAGGAGAGCAGGCGCACAGGGTGTGCTGGGGTTCGCTCTGCAGAAACCAGGTGCTCTGACAGGTCTTCCTGAAGTTCTTTCTAAAGATACTGCCATCTCCCCAACTTCGTTCTTTTCTCCTTGTATTTATTTTTTGTTTTACCTTCTTCCTCATTCATGTTTTCTCCTACTTCTCTCCCCCTTTTGTTTTCTGAGGTTTTCTCTAGCATGAAGACGATTCTTATTTTTTTTATCATGTTGCTCTTTGAGTCTCTGATGAAAGCATGGACTCTCTTCTCGGAAAATGTCCTCATGCATATGCCTTCATATTTTGCGTGAAATTTGAGTAGACTCTCAGATCACCCGTTGAGATCTTTAAGTGTTTTTCATAAGGCACTTAAATGACCTAAGCAAAGAGCTTTGGAGTTCATAGGGAGAAGAAGGCATAACATGAGTATATTAAGAAAAGCACTATGTCATCAGCACTTCTATGATCTGGAAAGACTGATAGATTTGTGTCAGAAATAGAGGTTGGAGTGCCTTTCAAGCAGAGGGAAAAACGTAAGCAAAGATGAAGATGTTCGAAAGTGTGGGGTCATTTTAGGGAGTATAGCTGCACCATATTATTGAAGAGAAGAGAACATATGATGGGATGGCCAGGTGGTTTTGTGCTCAATTATATGAGGAATTGTGTGCTGAACTTCAGAGTTTGAGCCCAATTGGGGACAGTGTGACCATCACACTGTTTCTACCCTGGTCTAAGCTGTCAGTCTATTATACCTGTACTACTGTAGCAGCCTTCTCATTGGTCTCTCTGCTCCTGTTTTTGATTCTTCTCCCTTCTCAAGAGAATGGGAGGCAGGGCTGAAAATTCCAAAGTTCTAGTCATGGCTTGGTCTTTCCAGTGACCAGCCCTCATCCAGGAGCCATCCAGGAGCCTATGCAGAGTCGCTTCATTAGAACAGAAGTTACTCCTCTGTGACTCCCGCAGTTACAAAGATGTCAGGAGCACTGTGTCAAGAACCAGGATCTGAGAGCATATGCTAGAACAAAAGATGCTCCTAAGGCTCTTGTGACTTAGGAAGTTACAGGGCTTTCAGGAGGACTGTGCCAGGAACCAGGGGTAGAAACCAATGTGTATTTTGATATCTCACACACATGCAGCCAGGTGACATTGTAATCCGGTGGGCCTGTGGCTAGTTGTTTATATCCTGGGTGGTCCTCATCTGTGGGCAAATGCATTAAGACAGACGGCCTCATGTAGTAAGCAGCAAGGTCCAGTCTTATGCACCAGCACTGGTTCAACTGATGATGAATTCCTGAGATAGGAAGTAACACATTTAAGATGCAGTACAAGGAATTGAAAATGCCAGTATCAGGCATTTTAGTGCAGTCACAATGTTTTATCAGTAAGAATATAACATTTAGATGAAAAACTAATACATCATTTTTTTCATAACATTCGTATTATGTTAATAGCAGCCTTTTGCAGGGTGGCACATTTTATAAGAATAGTTAAATTGTCTTAAAAGACAGTAAGTTTTCCTATGAATATAATAATTTAACACTTTAATTGGGCCTACTTTAAATTTTAAGTATTTCTAGGTCTGAGCTGCCACTTATTTTAAATATGTATCATTTTAAATATGTATATTTGATCTATTATATGTGCTGTCTGATAAAAAGTTTCTTACTTTTAACTAAAATATTCTTGCTTTGAAGGGAGCTAACATTTTATTAACGGATAATGGTCATGTAAAATTGGGTAAGTAAATTAAAATTTTGTCACTTGCACAAATTTATTACAGAACATAATACGTTTATATTTGTCTTCTGTAGGACTAGTTTTTCCCTCAGCATCTGTGTATTTTAAAGCAGATATCTCTTTGTGGGGCATATGTAACCTCTCTGTATCTGTTCCCTCCTCTCCTAAACAGGGATAAAGTCTGCCCTTCACATATGACAGATTTGTCATAAAGATATGGCAGAATAATAATTCTTTAGAAATTCTTTCACCTGTAACCTGAGGAATGTGACTTTTAGTAAGAAATCTGTACAAAATTGCCTTGTAACCAAAAAACAAGGTAAACAAACAAAAGGCAAAAAATCAATGAAACCAAAAATCCTACATTCTTTATGTTAGCGTTTAAAACTACATACAGCAGAGATGCCTAGAGGCTCAGTTGGTTAAGAGTCAGACTCTTGATTCAGCTCAGGTCATGATCTCAGCATTCATGGGGTCAAGCTCCATATCGGGCTCTGTACTGACAGCGCAGAGCCTGCTTGGGATTCTCTCTCTCCCTCTCCCCCTCCCCCTCCCCTACTTGTTCTCTAGCTCAAAAAATAAATAAATAAAATTCAGTATTACTAATATAAGGATGTAACTTAGATGCTGGATGTTGTTTTATTTCAAACTGTACTTTTTATTTTATAACTTCTGGTTATGACAAAAATAGAGTTCAAAACCTAAATAATAAACTAATTTGAAAGTTTGAGGCTGGGAACATGTATAGTGTAGTTTTTATAAACAGAATCTTGGATGTTAGGTATTAAATAAAGAATTTAATAAATAGGAATGATTTTTGAATTATATATTACTATAAGACAAATCAGAATTCAAAAAACATTTATTTTATAAAAGCATGAATAAAACAGTTTTGAACTATAACCAACAGTAGGACTAATCAGTTTTTTTTTTAATATTTTTTTATTTCTATGAGAGAGAGAGAGAGAGCGTGAGCAGGGGAGGGTCAGAGAGAGAGGGAGTCACAGACTGAAATAGGCTCCAGGCTCTGAGCTGGCAGTCAGCACAGAGCCCGACACGGGGCTCGAACCCACGAACTGCGAGATCTTGACCTAAGCAAAAGTCAGACACTTAACCGACTAAGCCACCCAGGCGCCCCTGGACTAATCAGTTTTAAAAGTATCTGGTAATTAACACATAATAATATTTTCCTGAGCCACCTCTAAAGATTACAAAAAAGCATTTATCTAACTATTGATGTCTTTTGAACAGTTTAATATTTTGTGTTAATATTATGTGCCTTACTGACAGACATCTTATATTATAACATATTGGTTGATAAGAATTTAGAAATGACCGTTAAAAAACTAGAAAATATTTAGAAATCAACATACTTAAAGAATAGCAGCAAATCCTGCATAAAAACAAATTTCCTGGTAATGATTGGTGTTGGTATTAGAATGTATTGCTAAGGTAAGATTTGAGGGAATATTCTGTTGGGGTGTCAGGCTAGGTAGATTTGCCAGTATATTATTGGTTTGTTTGATGTCAGTCATCATGAGTATGGCAGGACATGAATGGGATATATTACTGCTTAAGGTCCCTTCCAGTGATATTCCTTGAACTTCAGGTCCTGAGAATTTGAAATTACAATACTAAGTCAGGCTAAATTTTCTCAGCTACCTCTTTCTCATCAAAATCATTGACTTCTGTTGTCATCTCATTCATGCAGGAATATATGGGAATCTATTTGGCTGTAATATACCCTGACTACTTGGTGATATTTTAGTGCTAACTCATAAAAGTTAAAAAATTTAAATGTGATGTTTAAGAATATCTCATTTCTGTGAAATTAGTTTCAAGAAAATAATTATTAAATGTTTCTTCTCATGTTACTGTAAATAACTGTACTTTCCCTCAGTTTTCTTTTCTAAATGTTTCTTTTTTCCTTAATAGCTGATTTTGGAGTGTCTGCACAGATTACAGCTACAATTGCCAAACGGAAGTCTTTCATTGGTACACCATATTGGTAATTGTATTTTAATTGACAATTTAACATTTTGTTTTTCTATCATTATTGAATACAGCATTTTTTGAAAATATAGACTGGTCAAAAATTTTAGGACTAAAACAGATTAAGAAGATCATCAAGAGTTTAAACAGTTTAGGTGGGTACACTTGTGGATGGATTACACAGTCAAAGAATATTTTATCATGTTCATTAAGTGGAAAAAGCTTTAAAAATTTTTTTAACATTTATTTATTTATTGAGAGACAGAGATAAGTGTGAGCAGAAGACGGCAGAGAGGCGGAAGACACAGAATCAAAAGCAGACTCCAGTTCCGAGCTGTCAGCACGGAACCTGACGTGGGGCTCGAACTCACGAACCGTGAGATCATGCCCTGAGCTGAAGTTACATTTAACCGACTGAGCCACCCAGACATCCCTGGAAAAGGCTTTAAAAATATTGATAATGGTTTTTGGGAACCTGGATATAAAGGAACTCTCATTTGCTTTCTGGGATCCAGCATGATTTTTACACATATTTAATAAATGTTTGTTGATGATAACTGATCTCCAGCTGCATTAGATGAAAAACTCTTAATGTTATTACTCATAAGAGAGTAGAAACTGTTTTTGGATCATGTGAAATTATGAATTAGGCAAAGTAAATTTTTGGAACACACTCACTCTTCATCTCTCTGTCTCTGTATCCTGTCTTTCCCACATAAACTCTAGGGATGTAGAACAGAATGGAATCTCTTGTCCAGAGTGACTAAGGTTGGCAATTACTCAGTTAATCAAAAACATCTGTTGGGCGCCTGTGTGGCTTAGTCAGATAAGTGTCCGACTTTGGCTCAGGATATGATCTCACGATTCGTGGGTTCGAGCCCCGCGTCGGGCTCTGTGCTGACTGCCAGCTCAGAGCCTGGAGCCTGTTTCAGAGTCTGTGTCTCCCCCTCTCTCTCTGACCCTCCCCTGCTCACGCTGTCTGTCTGTCTGTCTCTCTCTCTCTCTCTGTCTCAGAAATAAATAAAACATTAAAAATTTTTTTAAAAATCTATTGAATGGCAAATATCAAAATCAATATAGATGTACCCGTAGCTTTTTATTTGAATTTCAGAAATATAAGTCTTTTCTTTCTTAAGTTCTTTCTTTCTTTTCTTTCTTCCTTCCTTTCCTTTTTCCTTTTTCCTTTTCCTTTCCCTTTCCCTTTCCCCATCCTCTTCCCCTTCCCCCTTCCCCCTAAGAAAGAACTCTAATTAGTGAGCCACTCCTTTTCTTTGAGTGGCTCACTAATTAGAGTTCTTTCTTAATGCAGTTGCATTTCCAGGTTGTGTTTTTCTAAAGTGCAGTCTTTAGTTCTAAAGAACTTGGACATACAAAGCATGTAATTTTTTTTTTAAGGTCAGGCTTATAAGATATAGTTTTAGCCTTATTAGGTGTGCAATTCTCCCAGCGTTAAGAGATTTGTATGCTTTGGTGGTGAGAAATACCACTATACTCAATATAAAAGATAGGTTTCCAATACCCAAGGAAGTATTCTTTTGCCCCCTTTTAGTAAATTCTGTCCTTTCATCCTTAGGCTCTGGCAGCAGAGGCTGATTTCTGCCTCTTCCCTGAATGTCCTACAAATGGAATTATGGAGTCTGTAGCCTTCCTAGTCTTTTACAGTTGTCATATTCTTACATAATTCTCTAGGTTTTTTGGTTTTGTCTTCAGAAACTTGTCTTTAACAAGCTTTTTGTAAGCATTCACTTTAATTTTCATAACTTAACCTTTTTAACCTGATAACAAATCAATTTTTTCATAACATTTAATTGGTATATTTAAAATAATATTATATGATAACGTATATAATGAATGAAGAGGTTCAGAGATGAACTGTTGACTGTGGTAAGCATACAGCCTAGCTGGCAGCAGGAGAAGGACTGGCTGGGATCTCTCACCTGTGATTTATAGAGGAAGGGAGAACGCCTCACCTCGTGGCAAGTGGGACAGATCAGCTTTGTGCGTTTCCACCAGGTTGCTAGAAGAGTCCAGCCGTCAGTAATGACTGACATACTTTAAAATCCACTTATCTTTTGACAGTTCACATATTTTTAAGAAGTACTTTCAGATTAAAAAGATTTTAAGAATAAGCATTTGGAAAGTTAGAGGGTGGTTTTCTGTGTGTGTGTGTGTGTGTGTGTGTGTTTAACTACACCAACTTACTTGACTTTCCTGAAATCATACTAGGAAGACAAATGTGTATTTGTAAAGTTACTTACTTAAATCATTCTTTTGATATGTAAGAGTTGGTTATTTTCAAAATTGCTGTTTAGGATTTAAAATTTTTTATATTTTAAAATTAATATAATTTCAATCGCTGTAATTAGAATAAGACTGTATAGGAAAGTTAAAGAAAAATAAATTTGGGTAATTTTCCTCTAAATACAGTTTTAAAAAACACTCTTTTATAACTCCCACCATTATAATAAAACTGAAAAACTGCCGATTAAGTTTATTGTAAATATGAGCTAAATACTAAATGAAGATTATTGATGCTCCAATAAATAGTTTTGGTGACATGAAAACAGAGGCCAAATTGCGGTTCACTGGTATAAACAAGTAGAGCTCAAAATTATAGATCATTTATTACAAGATGTTAGTTCTGTATAAAATTCTACATTGTACAGAGGAAAAGAGATTAAGGTGTGCACAAACTGGGGATATGTTGCTGTATTATAAACCTTTATAGTAAGTATAGCAAAGTAACCAAGGAATCACCAGTAGGGGCTTGGGATGGAGGGTCTTTTAAGGTTTCAAGATCTTGAGAGAGATCTTTAAAATACTCCATACTTCTTTTTCAGATGGCAAGGCCTAAATAGGCCTCAGCTTAGATAGTGATAGTTCCAAGTGCCTCTGCTGGCGATATGAAAGAAAATACAGTAAACAGTTTTGTTTTGTTTTTTCCTGCAATATTTCCTTCAGGATGGCTCCAGAAGTTGCTGCCGTTGAGAGGAAAGGGGGTTACAACCAGCTGTGTGACCTCTGGGCCGTAGGAATCACCGCCATAGAGCTTGCGGAGCTCCAGCCGCCCATGTTCGACTTACACCCGATGAGGTCCGTGTGTCATAATCGGAGAGTCTGTGCTTAAATTAAGGGTGATCCCCCACCCCAGTACGCATTACATCATAAATACTAGTCTTAGTCTTGCTCCGCCTTAGTAATTGTAATAGAATTATTTATTTTGTATATTAAAATGTAGCATCTTAAAATGCTGTGTAACATGTTGTTATTGATTTTTCAGAGCATTATTTCTAATGACAAAAAGTAATTTTCAGCCTCCTAAACTAAAGGATAAAATGAAGTGGTAAGTATTTTTGTGTTATTTTTCTTTATAATCATGACTAAAAAAGGAATTAAAATCTAAAAGCCTTAATTTTCAAAATTTCTTAGGTCAAATAGTTTTCATCATTTTGTGAAGATGGCACTCACCAAAAATCCAAAGAAAAGACCTACTGCTGAGAAGTTACTACAGGTATTACCATTCCTTGAAATATTCCTTTTTTCAAAAGAGAAAATGTCATCCAATCAGATTTCTAATGAGTGTTCTGTTCTGTGTTATTTTTATAGCACCCTTTTGTCACACAACCTCTGACACGGTCTTTGGCAATCGAACTATTAGATAAAGTGAATAATCCAGATCATTCCACCTACCATGACTTTGATGATGATGATCCTGAGGTAGGAACTGTTTTTACCAAGTATACATATAACATATATGTATGTATGTGTGTCTCAGAAGCAATTTTTTAAATTGCTTTTAAATAAAAAACTCCTGAGGAATAATTAACTCTTTGAATTGGTCTCTCCCAGGGAAGTCATGTGTTGGATCTTTCTTACTGGCTTCTTATGGGTGACTGTTTCCTGAAAATGGCAGGCACGCTCATCCTTCTAATCCACTTGGTAACATTACTGTAGCTATTCCAAAGTAGTCATTTCCAGATGAAGTTGCCAAATCAGTCCTCCACTCTAAAAAAGAGAGAGTGCAAATGGGAGCTACCTAAGTCAGATGTTAGAATACACTCAAAATTTCAGTTCACTTTTCCTCTTACAAACAGGCCTGGTACAGTACCTCATGAGTTACTAGTGGTTAGTAGAAAGTATAGGATTGATTTTGTTGGTAACTAAAACCTTCATTGTCCACTATTAAAATGTTTAAAAATGAGCCAGTGCAGTTGTTAGTGAATAAAATAACTAATACGATGGAAGCATTGACATCAAAAGAAGCTTCTTTTCTGCTGGCATATTTAACATGCCTAGCTCAGCTAATAATTGTGGCACCTGAGATAAAACTTAGTAAATGTGACATGGCAGAATTTTGTTATTGGGTATATAGCTGAGATAGATACCTTGATGACTGGCTTTATGGAAGGTACTTAAAATGGCATAAGTTTCTTGATACTGAAGGAATGATAGCTCTCAGTGGTCAGAAGGATGATTGCGTATTGTCTTAAGTCACAGAGAACCTTTCTGTCGAGTCACCATTGTTCTATCTTGCCATCATTACACAGCTGTAATTAAGTAAGCTGTCTGTCCTTTTGTCCAAGGGCTAGAAAGGAGTTTGGAAACATAAACTTAAGGGACATGTGAAGTATTATTATTCAACTTATAATTATAGTAAGGAAAATCTGTTTTATTGTTTTTGCTTAAGTCTTCAATTTGCATGGTAATGTGGGACCATAAAAATGACCCTGTTCGCCAAAACACCCTGCAAACCTGTCTTAATAATCAGTGCGGAACATGACAGCTGTTCTGACTTTAAAAATTTTTTGTCAGAACATTAAAAATTCTCTTACTGTCAGTTTTAAATGTATAAGGAAGTGAAAAAAACAGTAAGACTAATATTTACCTAGTACATTGTTTTTAAAATATTAGAACCAGTGAGAATTAATGTGTTTTGCTTTTTTTACCAAAAAACTTGCAGAGATTAATTCTCAAGTAGTCAACTTACTGCATATGTTGCACAGTGCTTGCCTTCTTGTCCTAACTCTGTGACCCAGAGCAAGTAACTTTCTGTGCCTTGGTGGACTGTCCTACCCCTTTCTAAGTTTGGGCCAGCTTCCAACCTTCTTTCCTTTGTACCTCCAACACATGAAAGAGCTCAGTATTCGTATTCCCGTGATGTGGAATATTTTGTGGGTGCCACTTCCTCGGGAGCATCTTCCTTTATACCAGGAAGCTCACCTTCCCCGAGCTCTCTGACTGTAGCTGTAGTCTGTAGTCTCGTGAGCGCCGGCCGGGCCCACATTCTCTCCGTCAGCTCTTTCCTCCTAGAACTCCGCTTACATGTTACATTCAAATTTTATATCCAGCAAAGTCCAGGCTTCACATTTCTTATTTCTTTGCAGCACTTTCATCTTTGTTGGCTAATTCCCTCTTTCAGTTACCAGTTCTTGTTAAAATGTCACATGAGGGATCCTCCCTGGGAGACAGGCGGGAACACAACCACCCACTCCACCGTCTGTGCACGGACTGACTGACAGGTGCTCAGTGACCAGTCACAGACATGGAAAGAAGCAATGTGACTTGTCACTGAACATGCCATGCATCTGTTCGTCACATGGTTATTTGTGGACTGAATGGAGAGTTCACAGTCAAGTGTGCGTTAGGCAGTTAAAGTTCATGTGCTGAATGTTAATAAGATATTAATATACTGAATATCATATGATTGTAGAGTACCTCAGAATTAATATACTGCTAACTGGTATTTGAACCATGTTACGGGGGACTGGTGTCATGTAACTAACTCACGGTAATGAAATGGGCACCCCCTGAGGCTGCGCAACAAGGACCCCCTGCATCCCCTCAGTGCACTGACTGCTGCATCGTCTCTTCGCTCTATTCTATGTACTTGTCGCACTCAATTATGAAGTCCTTTTGAAAATGTATTTCAACAGGAGAAATAATAAGCCAAATAAAAAGCACTCAGTGGAATAAAGATGCTTCTGACATTTTCTCACGTAGCAGAGAAAGAAATTCCTCTTTCTTATGAAGACTGTGTTGTTTGCATTGTAATTGTAGATTGGGGGGAGCACTTTTAAGATAAAACTTTACCCAAAGAAATTCATAACCTTATTATTTGCAAATACTTTATTTTAAAATTGCTAAGGGCTGGGGCGCCTGGGTGGCTTAGTCGGTTAAGTGTCCGACTTTCGCTTAGGTCATGATCTCGCAGTTCATGGGTTCGAGCCCTGCGTCNGCATTTCAACATTTGCTGTGACACTGTGTATGTGATACTGTGCATGTTGTACGAAGGCTGAATACTCTCGAAAACATTTAGCACATCGCTAGATCTGCAGTCTCTAAAATTTATTACTTACCCTACACTGTTGGAAGGAAATTTGACTTTTTTATGGTGGATTCCCATGTAGTTTCTATTTTAGAAAGGTGCTGTACATTATATTTGATATAATTTTCTTCTACATGTTAACCCATGTACTCTGCTCAACATTCTAAGATTTAATAATTTTATAGTTATAACATTTAAGCTGGAAAAGTAAAACTGTTCTCGTAGGCAATCACAGGCTTTATTCATGTTCACTGGTAATAGCAATCCGTGTGACTAGCCTGACAGGATACCTATTTTTGCTTGTTTATTTTTGCTACTGTATGTTGTTATCAAAAGTATAGGATTTTTCCCAGCTCTGCATCTAATTAGCTGAGTGCCCAGATTTTGAGTCTCAGTGTTCTCATCTATGAAGTGAAGAAGAGCACTTGATTCACAAGTTTATTTTGGAGGACGAAACAAACTGAAGTGTATGAAAGCACTTTGTAAACTGTGTACATGTAAAATTTAAATACTTCATTTTTGAAATGGCTTTTGCTGCTGTTTTACTACTATCACCATTAACGTATTTGGGGTCTTTTAGATTCATAAGGCTTCATTTCCTGAGATGCGCTGGTACTGAGAATAGTCGACTTGGGTCTTGTTCTTGATCTGCCTTTTGAATCTGATAATTTGAAGTCAAATGTTTATGAATTACCTTTTCCACAAAGATATATCTAAGAGTGTATCACCTTCAAAGGTGGTAACTTCAAGGGAAGCGTTTCACACACGGGGGAAAAAAGCTTATTTGGTACATGAAATAGATGCTGGCATCACCTCTTAAGGTGAGACCTTCAAGTGTATAGGATGAAGCTGCAGAAGCTGTTCAGATAGGGCCCCTCATACTCCATGAAGTCAGAGGGATGTCCATGATTTAACAGTAAGAACTCATCAACACTCCCTCCCCCCCTCCCCCCACCGAATGTTTCTCTCTGAAAGTGTCAATACACAGAGAGAAAGGAAAAGAAAATAGAGTGCTGTTCCTACAGGAAGAAACATAAAAGAGAGAAAAATTATGTTTACTAAAGTAAAAGGACCATAAATCTTTAATGCCTTTAGCATCATTTCATTTTATTCACCTCATTCTTTTTGATATAAGAACTTGAGGTAAATTTTTTTAAATCACAATATCCTCTTCTGCAACAGGGAAAGCTGCAGCTTTTGAACAGCTGTTGAATTATTGAAATACTCAGTTCTGTATATTTATTTATATTTAGCTCAGAGAAGTTTATTGGGAACCTGCTGTGGATGAAATGCATCCATAATCTTAGAAGCTCCCAGTTTGTAGTTGCCTTTTTTGTGAAAAATAAGCACAGAATCATTCTATTTTGTCCCATTTTTGCATAAAGTGGAGTATTTCTTTCACATTGGGTAATTTTGTGGACCAGACTGTGACTTGATTATCAGTTGCCACATGTTACTGATTTTGGTCTTTCCTAGCCCCTTGTTGCTGTACCACATAGAATTCACTCGACAAGTAGAAATGTAAGAGAAGAAAAAACACGCTCAGAGATAAACTGTAAGTATATACTTAACACAGTTCATAATTCAACAATGAGAAATAAGATTTCAAGTTGTAATTTAGTTAACAATTACTTTTGTTTCATTTTCTTCCACATCATCTTTCTTAGTAAGTCTTATTAAAGGTAGAGTTTAATTAAGGCAGTAAGAATTTCACTTATTCCTGGGGAATTTTCTGTGGCGAGAGAGGGGATATATTTATGTTGTTACTGTTTGGGAGGAGAAATAAAACCCCTCAACCAGGCAGGACAAAAGTAACCGAGGCGCTGCTTCTTGAACTGATAGGTGTGTAAAACTCTGCTAGAGAGCTTGTTGAAGTGGTTTCTGATTCACTGGATCTGTGGTGGGATGAGGTTCTTTACTTCTCATGAGCTCCCAGGTTATGTAGATGCTTCTGGTTGCAGGACCACACTTTGAGCAGCAAGGAGAGATAGAAATCTGGAAACTGGCTTAGCATCTGAGTGACCTGAGCACCTTTAAAAATGGGTTGTATGCCCCACTTTCCCACAGATTCTAACTCACTAGGTCCTGGGTCAGCCCAGGAATCTGTCTTTTAAAATAGCCCTCTGGGTAACTCTTAGGGCCACAACCGAGCCATGGGCCCACTGAGACAGACCTTTCATTCACAGGGAATCTGGTGCTGTCAGCTCCTCAGTGACAAGCTCTGCCAGCAGGAATCTGCAATAAGAGTGCCTGAACTTCTTTCTTCTTGGAAGCATTAATTCTCCGTGACTTAGAATACTAATTTAATGCAGTCAGCCTTCTGATAACAGTTTCCCGTGAATCAAAGATTTACCCTGAGGGACCTGAAATCCAAAATGACTTTAGTGAAATTAGGTAATGTGGTAACTTATGATAACTACTGAAAAGAAACTTCCCAATTTTTGGCTAGATTAGTAATAATAATAATAATAATACATTTCATACTTCAAGATGAATTCATCTCTTTGTCTGAAAAGCTAATAAATAAGTAGTGGCAGACTCTATCCTCTATCGCCATTTAGTAGAAAAAAAGACAAGAAATGCAGAGATGAAGAGATTCGCCTGGAGGGTGGGGTCAGACAGCCGGTTACCAGCAAGCCCTGGACTCCTCAACCTCCAGCCCAGTGGTCTTTCCCAAGCGCTGCTTCATTTCAGAAGCTGCCTCACCACACTTGTGTGGGTTTTACATGGCAGGCCCTTTGTAAACTTTCCTTTGAAACTTTGGCTGGGCCATATGCCGTATATTCAGTTCTTAGAAAAGCTTTGTGCTGGTGCTGCTTGGAAGTGTTCTTAAAAAGGGAGAAATTCTTGAAAGAAAGTGCCATGCACTGTACAGAAAGCCCAGCACTGGGATTTGGTGCTCTTATTTGCCAGCAGTTGCTTGTTTGACCTTTAAGCTCCATTTGAAGCCAGATCATTTAAACTTGCTAATTTCCCTCCAAAAGTATTTTTCTGAAAATGACAACCTTAGTGTGTGTGTGTGTGTATACATATATATACATACATATATGTAATTTCCTATTTTTAATAAAAAAATTGTCTTTGTCATTTCTTTGATAATACAGATGGTGAAATCAGAGATGTCTTTGTGTTGATTTAGAAAACTTTATGCATTCAGTACTACTGAAAATCTCATTTAAGGTAGTTTTAGCTTGTAATCTAGTTCTTTCAAAAATCATATTGTCAGACTCTTTATTGCAAAGTGTGGTTCTTTCTGAATTATTCTTTACAAATTTATATTTTTGACTCTCAGCTTGTAAGTGCATATGTGTGAGTATGCTGTTTAATACTAGACGCCGTACCCCAGTATTTTTGAGATTCTCGTGTGCCCTCCCTTGGTGGGAGCAGGTGAATTACGATGGACCTCCTGCCTTCTCCCCCATTTGCCAGTAAAAACGGTGTCATATCCCTCTAGTTTGTTGAGGTAGCAACAGAATGAAAACCACCACTTTTGATAATTTGTGAGTTTGGTATTTGAGGCTTTTAAATCTTTCAGTGTTCTAATATCTGCTTTCTTAGAATATTTTGTTATTTTATATGAGATGTGATAGAATAGTTAATGCTGTTGTCTATAGACAGGCTTTGGAAAAATTATTTTAAAAGTTGTATATAGTAGTTCCTCTTGATAATGTTTTATGTTTACAGTTACATGGTGTCTCTCCATGTAACCAAGGCTTTCTCTTTATTAAACCAAATGGTGTGTAGGCAACATGTATATGAAAACTGACTGCTGTGCAGAAAGGCTGTTATTCTTTCCCTTTTAGGAATCCTTCATATTATTAAATATGATAAGCAAAGATTCACTTTTAGAAATAATTCCAGGGCTCTTCCTGCCAGCCATAGTAGGGTTAGTTTTTACCCATAATTGCTAGCATAGGGTCAGCAAGTGGGAATGTTGGAGTGGAGCTGTCTCAAGCTAAAAGGGAGGTTTTTGTTTTTTCAATTTTTTTTAATTTTTTTTTTTTTTTTCTGTGAGAGAGAGAGACAGCATGAGCAGGGGAGGGTCAGAGAGAGAGGGAGATACAGAATCTGAAACAGGCTCCAGGCTCTGAGCTGGCTGTCAGCACAGAGCCCGATATGGGGCTCGAACCCACGTACTGTGAGATCATGACCAGAGCCGAAGTCGGATGCTTAACCAACTGAGCCACCCAGGCACCCCAAGGGAGTTTTCATCTGGACATTAAAATAGAGATTTGTGGTGTGTATCTTGATATATGTTCTAGGAGATGGTATAGGAAACGGAGATCAAGACAGTTACACATAAGTAAGATTTTCTCACACTATGAAGAACATCAGAAACAGCACTGCAGCCTGGGATGGTTGACCAATAATCATCTGAACAGTAGCTGGAAGATTCTGTGGCAGAAGCTTGCCATAACTTGAGGGGATTTGAAGAGAACAGGCATGAAGAATGAATCTCCAGAGGGGCTCTGCTGTGCATTCCTCCTTCTGGGAATGCATTCCCACAGAGGACAGGAAGGACGGGGGTATAGGAGCCCTGCTACTGTTAAGAGTTTGTCCTTGTTAGGAAAGTTAGTCTAAGACAACATCTCTGCGCCCCTTCGCTCAGTGATGATACAGTCTGGTGGGGGGAAGCAGGCTTGTCCACATGTGACAGTAACACAGATGCACAAACTGTCCTCATGTAAGTTTATTACAGATTTAATTTTGCTGTTTGATAACAAATATAGGTGAGAGCTGTTCAGTAGGCCTCTATCAAGGTGAGGGGGGGGTGTGTGTGTATTTGTGTATATGTGTGTGTGTGTGTGTGTGTGTATATATGTGCATATATATATATAATATTTTAATAACTTACCTAAAAGTTATTTTATGATCTTTGGTGTGTGATCATGTGCAGACAGGTATAAGGAACCCATTATCGAAGAACCTACTCATCTTTAAGGGCCAGAATTTGATATCTGGTCCATAACAGCTATAAACTACATACATACTTACACAGCTGGAGATCTTAGAGGGCTGTGTTTCCCAGCCCTTTTCACTTATGCCTTCTATTGATAAACATTCAGATCTCATGGTTTCTTTTCAATGGTATTAACATTCATAATAGCCATACATACTAAGCTAAAATAAAAGCAATTATAAAAATTACTGTACTTTGAAATTTCACTCATTTCCTCACCTTGATTGAGAATTGGTATTTTGGCTGAAACTCTTACTAGTTGAACTGTGATGTATTTGTGATTGTGTTTTTTCTTTTTAATGTTTTCTGTTTGTGCCTCTGCTTTTATTTCAGTGGCTTCGAAGGTTTTACTCAGGTTATAAAAGCAGATAATGATAGTGAGATATAGAAATTAGAGGTAAAGATAATGAAACATTCAGTATATTGTAATAGCAAGGAAAAAGGTGAAAGTAGTATAGTTAATTTATATATGCTCTAGCTAGTTTATACTTGAGCTACAGTGGTGTGTTATTTATTGTTATATAATAAATTACCCCAAAATTTAGTAGCTTAAAATAATGAGCATTTATTCTCCCACACATTCTGAGGGCCAGGAATCCAGGACATCTTTGGGTGGTTCTGCCTCAGGTCTGTTATGAAGTAACACCAGCTGGGGCTGCAGTCATTTGAAGGCTTGGCTGGGCTAGAGGATTTCCTTACGAGGTTACATAACTGTTAACCGAGGCTTCAGTTACTTGCCACTTAGATTCTCCTGAGGGCTGTTCACAACATGACTTCAGAGCAAGTAGTCCAAAAGTGAGAGCCCAAGACAAAAGCCTTATCTTGGAAATGATAATGCCATAACTCTGCTGTATTCATTTGGTCACATAGATCAACCCTGGTGATGTAGGAAGGGACTACACAAATTGATGAATACTAGAAGGAGGTACCATTAAAGGCCAACTTGAAGTCTGGCTTCCAAAAGTACTCTGCCTCAATTGCTGTCTCCACCCCTAAACCCTGAGTTAAGATGGTCTCTTGTTAATGCTGGGTCACAGTGAAGTAGCAAGTTAAATCCTGACTGTAACATACACATAATTTTGCTTATCATTTTTTTTCTTTAACTATGGGAGAGGCCTAGGATTAACAGATTAAGCTTTAAATAGCCTACCTAGACTTTCTTGGTCTTTTTCCAGCCAACAGATTCTTAATTTAAATCTTTGGTTTGTGATCTCCAAATGGTAACTGGTAAAATTAAATGTATTGCCATAGAGTAAGTTTTAGAATTATTAGGTCTTTAAGAATATAAAAGAGATCATGGCTTTATTTCTTTTCTTCTTTAGTTGGCCAAGTAAAATTTGATCCACCCTTAAGGAAGGAGACAGAACCACATCATGAACTTGTAAGTAATGTAGTTTTGGAATGTTAACGCTAAAAATAAATATTTTCATTTGTCTTTGTGAAAATTGGTAATGACTAAAAAATCTAGTTACTGATATTTTCAAAAGCATTTGGGGAAATAAAAAGGTAAGTAATTGTAAAATTATAAAAAATAAATCTGTGTTGCTGAGATTGAATATTCTTAAAGTTAGGAGAAACTTACTAGTTTTACCATTCTCTTATTAAATGTTTTTAATGCTGGCCTTTTAAATTGTTTTCATTTTTGTTTTTCAGTTTTCGAGGGGCTTTTTGTATATTCAGTTGTTAGGATAAATGCCACCATTTTAAATTAAAATGTTGGACCAATAACTTACATCTCACTGAATTTATGGGCAGCCTTTTAAGAGTATAAGCCAGTTTTCTAAACATCAGGGTAGAGTCACATCTACTGGGACTAAAGCTCAGGAGAGACCACGCGTATGTAGTAGGTCAAGTCTGTCATTCATTTAAGGCTTGATAACTGTATGAATGTCCTTTTCATGATTGTTCTTTGTTAATGTTTTGTAAATACCTTCCAAGGTATATGATCATGTTTTTGGATGTAGTCTTAGAAGAAACATGTTTTGCAGATATTTAAGATGTTAATATCCTATGGAAAATTTTTAAAAATTAGACTTAAAAAATAAAATTAATCCTAATGAAATCAGGTTCCTAGAGCTCCAAATTATGTTTTTTATTTTTTTTCTTTTCTGTTCAGTACTGGGAAGAAAGTTACTGTTAATAGGTAGTAAGGATTGAAATGGAAACTTTCTTCAATTTAATGCTTATTTTAACCCACTTGACTAAAGGCATACAAACAAAGTGGAGTTTTTCTAATTCATTATACCAGCATGGAGGAAAGGAATGTTAAGGGAAAATTCTTAAAATAATTATATTATGACATTTAAGCCTAACATTTATGTAGAGGATGTAGAAGGTTAACAGAAAGTAGTCATGATGTTTGTAAATGTTAATGGTATTTGTTAAGGCAGTTTGAGTTTGTTTCCTGTTTCTCTTTTGAAGTTGGCATTGCATGCATTTAAATTATATACTAGTTTTATAAAACTGTATTACAAAGAAAAGTTGTTGCAATATTGCTATTTTAGAAGCTTCTTAAGATGATTTGACTTGGCATTTGCCTTAATAAAATTATTAGCAGGACTAACCTCATTTGTGACAGTTTCCCTTTGTGAATTTGTGGCTTTTAGTCTAAGTGTAAATAACTTGGGTTTCTTGGTCTCTGCTAAACAGCCCGACAGTGATGGTTTTTTGGACAGTTCAGAAGAAATATACTACACTGCAAGATCTAATCTGGTATTTCTCATCTTCTGATTTTCTTTGTCAGCATTGTTTAGTCTTAATTGTTTTTTATTTTTTTGATCAAACATTTTGTCCAATTTTAATGAACCAGTTCTGTATACTGATTATAGCAAATTTTTTGCAAAGCAAGTTAGATATATCTACTCAAATGTCTTATGTTATAAAAACTAAAAAATACTTCCCTTTTTTAATGAAAAGCATTTAATTTTCACACTCAAATGTGGGGATTTTTTTAGAATTTACATTTCCCTATAAAAATATCATTTAATATGATTTATTTTAGTGAACTAGAAACCATCTGTATCATATATCTGTTCATATATATGAAACTGTTTTTATATATTACATATATAATATATCTATAAATAATTTCAAAAAATAACTTACCCCTAATTAACAATGAAATCAGTCTCAGGTGAAATTACAACTTTGTAGCATTAGGTAATATCTCATTTTCTCAGTCCAGAATTTGGGTTTTAAAGCCTCCCTGAAGTTATAAGTATTAAGGCTGTGTTACCATTATGTAAGAAAAGAGGGAAATTAACCCTGGTAAATATTAAGTAAATAGTAACTTTAATAGTTACTGTTAAATAGGTTTTTTTTCTACTTTAGTAGCTAGCCAGGGCTCTAAGTTGCCTCCGTATTTACCCTTAGACTCTATTTTTCTGCATTTTCATTGGAATTTTCCTTCTCTTTCCTTTTTCTCTGCCTTTGTAACATACTTCTTTCAATTCTGGTTAATTTAAATGATTCTGTATATAAATTCTTAATTCTATGCCCTATAACATTTGTAGAACATAAAAGAGACTATTTAAACATAATTCCTCTTTTGAGGAAGTGGCTTTTTAAAAAAAATTTTTTAATGTTTATTTTAGAGAGAGACAGAGCACAAGCAGGGGAGGGGCAGAGAGAGAGGGAGACACAGAATCCAAAGCACACTCCAGGCTCTAAGCTGTCAGCATGGAGCCTGACACGTGGGTCTCAAACCCACGAACCGCAAGATCTTGACCTGAGCTGAAGTCAGCCGCTTAACCAACTGAGCCACCCAGGCGCCCTGGAAGTGGCTGTCTTGATGGGCTGAAAATACTTGGACATAGGAATTTTCAGCCGTGCAGCAAAATACACAGTGGATTGCCAGCAGGTGGTGCCTGTTGAGGAGGAGAGGGTGACATTTAGGTTAACAGGTCTATGGAAATCAAAGGAGAAAAGCTCTGGGGTCAGTGTGGCTTATCTGGCTTCTGGAAGTGATTGACCAATTTCACTGTAGTGTAGGAACGATTATAGAATCTTCAGGAAGAGAATGGACAGATGCCTCCAATGTTTCATGGGAATTGATGTGGGAACGGTCATTGGCACAGACCACAGTTTTGAGAGATGGCAGATAAAGAGCTGAAATTATGAAATGGGCATACTACTACTGGAATTATGGGATTAGCTCAGAAAAGGAAGATTGAAGTCATCAAAGAAGAAATGGTAGATGAAACCATGATTGCATGTGTTCCCTAGTTAGGTCCGAAGAAAGAAGGAGTGCAGAAAACTGGTTAGCACAGTGGGCGATACCTGTGTTTTGCAGCCAAAGGTAGAACCAACATGGAGGAAAAGGAAGAAGCACTTGAAAAGCTGGAAGAGTCAGTACTTGGACTGTGCCTAAAGAAAGAAGGATGCATCTGATGGTCCAGAGAAAACCAGAAAGTGTAAGGCTTGAGAGTTAACTGTCCAAAGAGGCAAGTGAGATGCAATGTCTGAAGAAAACGCTGTCAGTGATTTCTGGATTGAAGGTTTTTTTCAGAATTACACACATATAGGCTAGAATGACAGTTAGTGACATTTGTTGTGGAAATAAAAGACCATAAAATCAAAAGTTTAAACTGACCGTTATTAATATTCTCTAGAAAAGACAACAGCACCAAACCCAGAAACATGGTCTTTAGAATTACAGTTATTCTCTTCTGTTCCCTGTGTTTCTAGAACCAGCCTAGTAACGTGAATAATTTATCATGGCTCTGTTCCCTAGAACTGTCCTACCCCCAGATAATCAGGAGTTTCTTATGACAGAGGGAGCAGTTCACAGGGGGTCTTGTAACAGAGGGCTTTCGGGACAGTTCACTAGTTACACAGTTCTGACAGAAGAGGGATGAATAAAACATTTGTCAGATCCTACAGCTTATAAAGTCAACCTTTAAAAGTTCACTTCTGATGATGATAAAAGCTAACATTCATCTACAAGTTTTTATACACCAGGCATTCTAAACACTTCAAATGTATTAAAATCCTTGTATTACAAATGAGGGGACTTTAGGTGCAAAGAAGCTGGGATTGGAGTCTTACTACCCAGCTAACTAATAGCCCAGCAGGGCTTTGATCAAGGTAGCCTGGCTCAGGGATTGAAACCCAAACCCTGTCTCTGTTGCCTCTACCCCAAATACTGAGCTCGCACTTCTGGTTGCTCCTTTAATCAACATATATATGTTCCATAGTTATTGTTAGTTTTTAGAAGAATGTTCCTGTTTTATCTGTTTTTTAAATATTTATTTTGTGAGAGAGAAAGAGAGAGAGTGCATGCCTGAGCACCAGCATGGGAGCGGCAGAGAGAGGGAGAGAGAATCCCAAGCCAGGCTCTGCTGTCAGTACAGAGATGTGGGGCTTGATCTCTCTTAACTGTGAGATCATGACCTGAGCCGAAATCAAGAGTCGGGCACCACCCATGTGCCCCCATAGTTATTATTACTTCTTTTCTGACAGAGAGAGAGAGAGAGAGCCTGTGCATTTGCACGAGTGGGTAGGGGCAGGGAGGGGGAGAATCCTAAGCAGATTTCAATCCTGCGACCCTGGGATCACAACCCAAGTATTAGATGCTTAACTGACTGAGCCACACAGGTGCCCCATAATTTTTTTATTGTGGTAAAATATATAACATAAAATTTACCATTGTAACCTTTTTTAAGTGTGAAGTCCAGTGGCATCAAGTTCAGTCATATTGTGCGACCATCACCACTCTCCATCCCCAGAACGTTTTTCTTCTTTCCACACTGCAGCTCCTTACCCATGAAACAGTAATTCCCATCCCCCTTCCTTCCAGCGCCTGGCAGCCACCACTCTACCTTTTGACTCTTTGAAGTACCTCACAGATGTGGAATCATACAATAGTTGTCCTTTTTTGACTGGTTCACTTCACTTAGCATAATGTCACAACGTGTTTTAAGATTCACCCATGGTGTAGCCTGGGTCAGAAATTCTTTTTTAAGGCTGAATAATATTTCTGTGTGTGTGTGTGTGTGTGTGTGTGTGTGTGTACACCACATTTTGTTCATTCTTCTATCAATGGACAGTTGGATTGCTTCCACCTTTTGACTATTGTCAGTAATGCTGCTATGAACATGGATGTACAAATACCTTTCTGATTTCTACTTTAAGTTCTTTGGGGCATAGAACAAGAGAGGGAATTACTGCATCATATAGTAATTCTACATTTAATTTTTAACGGAAATGCCATACCATTTTCCATAGCAGCTATGTCATTTTACGTTCCCACCAGCAGTGCACATGGGCTCCCAATTTTTCCACATCTTCATCAACACATGTTATTTTGTGTGTGTGTGTGTGTGTGTGTGTGTGTGTGTGTGTGTGTGTGTGTAAGAATAGCCATCCCAATTTGTGTGAAGTGTCCATAGCTGTTTCAATTCCCTGATTTCATCGGTCCTAAAACTTTGGCACTGTCAACAAGAATTCCACCTGTTACAAATACTTGCTCTTGGCCACTAGAAAGAAGCCTGATGAATGCAAAATGTCCGACTGTCATCTTGGCACCAATATGGCAGCTCTAAATCTTTCGGGACCCAGAAAATTTACCGCTTTAAAGACTTGTTGCTTGAAAGTCCCATATCATGAATGATTTATTGTTTCAAGTGCTAAATGTATTTAAATGCTAAATGTATTCATTTTCTGATTTTATAAATGAATCGAGAATATTACATCTCAGTTTTCATTATTACAATGCAATGATTTTTTTTAAATTTGATAATCATAATATATGAAACCAGAAGAACAGAGCTTGATTTCTAGGATTGTTAATGAGTAATAAAGGTCTGCAAATTTTGAAAAGATGCTTAAGTTTAAAAATGTCACCATAATGCAGTAATTAAATAGTAAGAGTTTTGCTTCTAGAAGAAAGCATAGGCAGTCATCTCTTTTGTTGCCTTAGCAACATTTTTCTAGGTATGTCTTCTAGGGCAAGAGAAACAAAAGCAAAAGTAAGTTATTGGGACATTACCAAAATAAGCTTTTGCACAGCAAAGGAAACCATCAGCCAGGGAAAAGGTAACCTATTAAATGAGAGAAGATATTTACAAATGATATGTCCAGTAAGAGGTTAATATCCGAAATATCTTTAGAAACTTACACAGCTCAATACCAAAAAAACAACCCAGTTAAAAAATGAGCAGAGGACCTGAATAGACATTTTGTCCAACAAACACATGAAAAGATGCCCAACATCACTAATCATGAGGCAAGTCAAACCACAATGAAAAATCACCTCATACCTGTCAGAATGGCTAAAATCAAAAAGCCAAGAAATAATAAGTGTTGGCAAGGATATGGGGGAAAAGGAGCCCTTGTGCGCTGTTAGTGGGAATGCAAATTGGTGTAGCCACTATGGAAAACAGTATGGAGGTTTCTGAAAAAATGAAAAATAAAGATACTGTATGATCCCGTAATTATACTACTGGGTATTTATCCAAAGAAAATGAAAACACTAATTCAAAAAGATATATGCGCACTTCTCTGTTTATTGCAGCATTATTTTCAGTAGCCAGGATGTTGAAACTTAAGTGTTTGTAGATAAATGGATGAAGATGTGGTATGTATATACAACAATATTAATTACTCAGCAATAACAAAAGATGAAAAGATGAGATCTTTCCATTTGCAACAACATGGTGGATCTAGAAGGTGTTATGCTAAGTGAAATAAGTCAGAGAGAGACAAATACCATGTGATTTCACTTATATGTGGAATCTGAAAAACAAAAAGCCAAATGAACAAAGCCAAAAACAAAAAAAAACAAAAAAAAACCAAACCCATAAATACAGAGAACAAGCTAGTAGTTGCCAGAGGCAAGGGGGACAGGAACTGGTCAAAATGAATGAAGGGAGGTGGGAGGTACAGGCTTACAGTTACCAGATGAATTAGTCACTGGGATAAAAGGTGCAAGAGAAGGAATGTAGTCTGTGGTATTGTAAGAGTGTGGCCTGATGATCAATGGTAGTGCGGTTGTGGTGAACACAGCATACTGAATAGAGGTTTGGATCACTATGTTGTATACCTGCAACTAATGCAATAGGTGTCAACTGTACTATAGTTTTAAAAAAAAAAAAAGAAATGCTTTTTATCCTAATGAGGTCCCAGTAGTTCATTTTTGCTTTTGTTTCCCTTGCCTCCAAAGACATAGCTCTAGTAAGAATTTGCTGCGGCTGAGGTCAGAGAAGTTGCTGCCTGTTTTCTCCTATAGTATTTTGATGGTTTCCTGGCTTACTTAGGTCTTTAATCCATTTTGGATTTATTTCTGTGTATGGTGTAAGAAAGTGGTCCAGTTTCATTCTTCTGCTGTCCAGTTTTACCAGCACCATTTACTGAAGATACTGTCTTTTTACCATTGTATATTCTTCCCTGCTTTGTCGAAGATTAGTTGGCCATAAATTTGTGGGTCCATTTCTGGGTCCTCTATTCTGTTTCCTTATCTGGATGTCTGTTTTTGTGCTAGTACCATACTGTCTTGGTGATTACAGCTTTGTAATGCAGTTTAAAGTCTGGAATAATTGTGATGCCTCCAGCTTTGGTTTTCTTTTTCAACATTAATATGGCTATTTGGGGGTCTTTTCTGATTCCATACAGATTTTGGAATTGTTCTAGCTCTGTGAAGAATGCTAATGTTATTTTGATAGGGATTGCATTGATTATGTGGATTGCTTTGGGTAGTATCAACATTTTAACGATATTCTTCCAGTCCATGAGCATGGAATGTTTATCCACTTATTTGTGTCTTCTTCAATTTCTTGAATAAGCTGTCTGTAGTTCTCAGCATACAGATCTTTTTAATCTCTTTGATTAGGTTTATTCCTAGATATCTTACAGGTTTTGGTGCAGGTATAAATGGGATCAATTCCTTGATTTCTCTTTCTACTCCTTCCTAATTGGTGTATAGAAACGCAACTGATTTTTTTGATTAATATGATTTCTTTTCTTTTCTTTTTTTAAGTTTATTTTTAGAGAGGGAGAGAGGGTGTAAGCAGGGGAGAGAGAGAGAGCGAGCAAGAATCCCAAGCAGGCTCTGCACTGTCAGCATAGAGCCCGATGTGGGGTTGAGCCCACGAATTGTGAGATTATGACCTGAGCTGAAATCAAGAGTCAGAGACTTAATCGACTGAGCCACCCAGGCGCCCCACTGCAACCGATTTCTGTACGTTGGTTTTATATCCTGTGACTTTGCTGAATTCATGTATCTGTTCTAGCAGTTTTTTGGTGGAGTCTTCTGGGTTTTCCACATAGAGTATCTGCGAAAAGTGAAAGTTTGACTTCTTCCTTGCCAATTTGTATGTGTTTTATTTCTTTTTGTTGTCTGATTGCTGAGGTTAGGACTTCGAGGTCAGAGTGTACATCCCAGTCATGTTCCTGGCCTTAGGAGGAAAGCTCTTAGTTTTTCCCCATTGAGGATAATATTAGCCATGGGTCTTTTTTTTTTTTTTTTTTAAGGTTTATTTATTTTTGAGAGAGAGAAAGAGAGAGACAGAGTACAAGCAAGGGAGGGGCAGAAAGAGAGATGGAGTCATAAAATCCGAAGCAGGCTCCACGGGGCTCGAATTCACAAACCATGAGATCATGACCTGAGCTGAAGTCGGATGCTTAATGGACTGAGCCACCCAGGCACCTGAATCAGAATAGCCTTTAACTCAGAAGGTCATTATGAGAATTAATGACCAATACATATTGAGTATATTGAGTGCTACCCGATTGATCATTGTCAGTAAATATAACAAAAGTACTTTAAGAAACCCCTGAATTAGGTCAAAATTGAATAAAGTCTGAAAATAAAATTAAATTTATTCGGGAAAAGAAACAGTAAATGCCAACTTTGTTTATTTTTAATTTGTTAAACTATTACTTATTATTAAGTTTATGTGGTGTGGCTACTTTTCTTACCTAATATAATAAGACAGTTTCTAAGCAGAACTCATTTATAATTGCACAATGATAGGACATTTTCTAGAATGGCAAACCTACCCTGTTTGATCTTCATGTCCAAGTTCTCCATGTCAGAGTCATGAATACTGCTCAGCATTTATCTGTTAGTGTTATGACCTCACTTGCTTCTCTGACTTCTTAGAACATCTTTTTTGATTTGTCTGAGATTCAATCCCTTTTTACTTCTGTAAGTTACCATATTAAAAGGTATCTTACAATGACCTTATTCAAATAATTTTCTCATTTTTGATGAGGAAAGAAATTATCTTATTCTATTCTCTGTTTTGTTGATAAAATATATTGCTGCCATATTTTTTCTTTTATATTTTTGTAGCCAGCTCTATCAGTTCTGTTAACGTCCCGCTGTTTTCTCATCAGATATAGGCTTTGCAACCTCACAAAGGGCTTATAAAAAAAGAAAACAATGAAAAAGATTTTCTTGATCATGTAATTTCCCTTTCCCATGTTCCGTGTTCTATCCTTTATCTTTTTCAGTGCTTTCTGGCTCTATCCTACGTTTAGAAATACTTCCCCATTCACTAAAACTGAAGTTAGGATTTTCTGACCCAAAAAGATATTTTCATTGGGCTGGAGTGACCATCTTCAGTTTTTGTTTGAGCATTCAGGTTGAGTCCATATAAATCTATTGCATGTTTTCATCCCATGTTGCTACTTGTTTGACTTTACTGTATAGCTGAACATTGTCATTTATTAATAAGTTGACACCTCATTTGTTACTAATTCTTTTGTTTCTCTTGGCATGTTCATCTGTGTTCTTACTTAGCTTATAAAGGATTGTTGTGTTTTTCCTTCATCTAGGATTATCTTGAGTACTTTTCCAAGCATGATTTTAGTAGCATTTTTCTATTACAGAATAGCTTCCAAGTATTTTTTGATAAATGTCTTGGATCAGTCTTTCTTAGAGTATTTTAAATATATATAAATGGCTACTAACTTTACCCAAGTTTTACTTTTTTTCCTTTCTTTTTTATTCTCATATTTCTTGAATGACTTACAGTCTGAGTCCCTGCCATATAATAGGTGGTTGGTAAATCTTAGTTGAATTATATGAGATTCAGTACTGATGAGAGGACTTAGTGTAATTCTTTTACCTGATGACATTCCTAGCACATTGTTTTTGTTTCATGGTTGCTAAAAACAGGAATTAATAAAGAATGAGCCCCTTTTAATTTTAGCTTTCCTGGTAGGGTTTGATACATGGCACATTTAGTCATCACACTTGGATATGCAACTTCTCCCTGGCCAGAATGTTATTCTGCTTATGAACCTATGTACAATTTTCTATTAAAATACTACATTTGTTATTTTAGACTCTTACCTTCCTAATTACTTTGCTAATCTCAGTGGATTTTTTTCAATCATTATTATCAACCTGACAATTGTCATGTACCATAAGATGACTGTTTCTACAACAGCCACATGATATGTGTTTATATAACAGAAGCTATTGCCATTCTGCACAAATGTACACTTTTAGAAGCCATCATTTGATTAGGGGCTTAAGAAATTCCATTGGCTAAAGAGATTGCTGGTATGGTAAAGAAGGGAAGGTTACTTGTAGCTGAAGGAAAAAAATTGAATTTAGTAGAAGTGTATTCATTGAGATTAGTACTTCTCTTTACTGGATTCCAAAGAGTAAACGTTCCTGTACAAAGTCATGACCACTTAAATTGTACAGCAGAATAATTGGTAGTCTTATGATAACAGTGATATAATCCTATTAAGATATATCATTATGAATTAAATAGAGCCAGTATCCATTTGCATTGGAATTTCATGTGATACTAGTGTGATGGCTGACTAATCTTGTTTTTGATGTATTATCTGTTCTGTCACTGGTAGGAATGTTTATTATGCATGAAAGAATACAAATATTGAAGAAGACAAGATTTGAATCTTGTCTAAACCAGGATTTTGATTTTGATTTTCATCAGATAATCTTTTTGACAGGTCTAGGAGTACTTAAATGTTAAAAAGTGCTTTTCACTTAAATGTATCGCTTAGAATTCTTGTATTCTTAGACTTAGTATTTTTGTTATTTAAAATTTGTGTGCCTTAACAAGGCTGGAGTGTTAGTTATCTGCTTACAGGAAACTGAACTACCGGCATTTAAACAAGAATTTATTTTAAGGGCCTCGTTAGTGTGTGCTAGGTACTATTCTAGACTCTGGGCTGTAAGGGAAGAAGGTTAAACTTAACAACTTCCCTTATTTGAGGAGCTCACAGCCTGGTTTCTAATTTTATAAGTTGGTTAGTAAATTAATTAAAAGGCAGTTTAAGTGCTAGAGGAGAACTATGTATTAAATGCCGCGGAGACATGGGAAAGGTTGCACCTTTCTTCCTATACAGTGTTGGAAGCCTACTCCAAGGAGGTATCTTTTGCATTAAATCCTGACTGTGCATCTGGCGACACCTTGTATAATCAGAAAACACTTTAAGCATTCTATATTCTGATGAAAATAAAACTCATTTTAAATGTTAAATATTCCCCCTTTATTGTTAAAATCATGCTTGAAATACAGTGACTTAAGGGGAGAAAGGAAACTTTAGTTTGTACTTTCCATAGTTGTTGGAAAACATAATTTTTTCCCCAAGAAGGCATTTGAGTTGAGCATATATATTGTTAGTCCCTTTAAATTTCAGTTCTTAACTCTACAACCTGTCGCATTCAGGGGAAACGTTTCGTTAAGGAACTGCCTTAGTAATACTCATTTGAAGTTTCACTACTTAGCTCTTTAAAAAATTATTAAAAGCCCTTTAAGTGTAATATGCAACCTTGGCCATGTTCATCCATACAATTTACTTAAAAAGAACACCTGTTCTGTATGTTTAAAAATTATTACCTGCCTGAAGCAACAGTAGAAATATGTGAACGTATATAAGTACCTAATTATTGCAGATCTTCTTGAACAAAGTCAAGATTTTTGTTGCTTGTTCTCTTCTGTAATCATTTTGCTTCATTATAGCTTTGATATTAAATACTTTATTTGCACATTTTTCTTTCTAAAAATTGTTTTTTTTTACAAATTTTAATTAAGAAAGCAATAGCCATAAATGAAACTTATATGTATTATTCAGACAAGTTCCCAGAAAAATACTGAACTTAAATAATAAAATATATAAACCACAACTACAAACTTCTGACATCTTTTATTGTTGGAAGTCCCACCATGCCTTTATTTTTAAAGAACATCTAGCAATACAGATTTATTTGCAATCTGTGGTTTCTCTATTAAAATATGTATCTTTGTGTATTATGATTTGTGATATATTACTATTTTGCTAAATACATCATTTTGTACTACTAGGATCTACAACTAGAATATGGACAAGGACATCAAGGTAGTTACTTTTTGGGTGCAAACAAGTAAGTAAAGTTCTTTTTAAATTAAATTTAAATTCAAGAATAATTAAGTTGGTTTATATTTTAATCTATATATATTACATATCTATTCTATGTTTTATTATATATTTAATATATAAACATATGTTAGTATTTCCAGACATAAATTATATTAGTCTGGTAGGTAGGTTTTATAATATGCTTTCAACTTTTCTTCGTTGCAACCTTGCTAATCATTTAGGCAGTAATTGTCATAATGGGGACATTTTTTTTTATATCAAGGTACTTTGTAGACCTTGTTAGAGAAAACAAAGTACATTCCAACTGAAGACAATATGTTTCAGATTTTTTTCTTTTATTTTTAAGGTTGACCTGTTTATTCCTTATAAAACTTGCTTTGGTACATATCCCAGGTGTGTTGGCTCTGAAAATAGTTTGAGGTATTCACACTGTTAGAAATCTTTATCCTAACTTTTTAGCTTTTAAGAGCTTTTCAAAAAGTAGATAGTAGTTAAAATGCATCTAGTGTCTTCAGAATTATCAATTCCTGCAAGAAGTAAATCCAACAATTATTCAAGGCCTCTGCTGTACACCAGTCACTCTCTAGGTGGTATACCACTGTAGTGGAAGGCAGCTTACGAGGAGGAACAATTTAAGTTGTTCATAGTCCTCAGCAGAGTAAGGGGACAGGACCCTGCTGTTCTTTGTAGATTCTCATTATCCTGAGTTCGTGGATAAGTTACCATTATAAAATCTAATTTGCAAGGAAATACTATTTAAATTGTCAAAAACTTCCAGCAATGTAGATATTGTTTGAACAATCAGAACTTAAAATTTCAACATATAATTTCACTTACATTGGAGAGTTGAAAAATATATATATATATATATGTCTGTAGTTTAAGCATTTGAGGAATGGTGACTAAGACAAGTAGTTCAGATTTAAAGATAATGCAAAATCATGTCTCCTTTTTTAAGACGAAATACCCTATCTTTTTTCAACACAGAGAAAAGATTTTGAATGACAGCCTAGAGAACTGCATTAGTTTGGATTTAAGCCGAACTTGAGTTAAATACGATGAGGTTTTTTTTTTTAATTAACCTGATTTATGGTTCCTAAAATGGAAAAAACATAAAATTTCCCCGATAGAAAAATGACATTTTTTCTAACTAGTAACTGTGTGCTATTTATAATCTCTCCTGATTCACTGATGGACAGCAAAGGAAGATTTGCCTCATAGTGGTTAACAAATACAAATTCTGAAGTGCTTTTTTTGTTATTTTGTCTTAATTTAAGGTCACTAGTTTTAAGGACCTTGTTAGCAAATTTTGGTGTATTTTAAGAGACGGTTGATGTGGAGAAATACCTCCTTTACACTTTTTTGGCTCATTTTAAGTATATTTTTAAATTATATACTACCAAAAATGCAAGAAGATACATGGCCCATCACTTAATGCTTTTCCAGATTCCTTAGTTCCCATTGTCTAATATCTGATTGTTAGACATTTTCATAGTATATAGTTACTTTGGCTAGGTAAAATGTTAATAATTTGCCCAACCTTCATTTTTTGATTAATTGGATCCCTGCTTAAGGAACTATAGTCTATATAACGAATCACTGGCAAGGTAGGTTGGCCAAAAATTTGACCTTTGGCTGTGTTTTGTGTACAGGTATATACATACATGTGACATGAGCATGGATGTAGCACTTCTCTTGCTGTACTGATACGTCTGCTTTATTCTTGTGACCAGGCAGTGTTTTAAAACTCACAGGATTTCCTGCTTTCTCCATAGGTGATCAGGCAGACAGATTTCCATTTATGGGCTTCTACCTATTCCAGACCATACAGGAACTAAGATAGGGTATAGGTTGTTTTGTTTTGTTTTGTTTTTAATAGAATATGTATTTTGACTTAACTGAGTTTTCTTTTCTTTTGAAGGCTGTTATTGGTGTCAACTTTTCTGATTATTTAAAATTAACAAAATACTGTTTTTAAGAGAAAACTAAATTATTTCTGATTGTTTTTAATTTAGAGCAAAAATTCTAAACATAACTTTAATTCTCAAGACTTAAGTAATGGTGAAAAAAAGTACATTGAATTACACACTTCCTGGCACAATTGGATGTAATAGTAGTGAATGCCATATCTGGAGTCAGAACTGTCTCTTCCTGTAAGCTCTGTGACTTTGAGAAATTTACCTCAATTTTCTCTAGTAAAATGGGGATTATAATAGCCCCTGCCTTGTGAAGTGGTAAGGGTGAAATGTAATAATCATTGCAAAGCATTCAGGATGGTTTAGTAAATACTTAATGATTGCCCTTATCTGTGTAGTTTTTACTCAGTAAGTAATTTTTGATTATAAAAGCAGTGAATATGAGTGAATAAAACTGCTCTTTAGTTTTAAAGAAATAGGAAATTTTTTGTTTTGTCTTCAACTATATTCAGGACAATACTTAAAGATTGTTTTTAGTCAGTTGGGCAATTTTAGGAGATTTCAGCAACCAGCATGTGAATTTCTTAGCTAATTTGAATATGCTAAATATTTTGGCTGTGGGGTTTTTGTATTGTTTTTTTTACTTCCCTATATCTGTTTCTTCGCTTTCATCAGTTGAATCTGTGATTGCATATTGTTCCCCATTTTTAACATCTTCATCCAGATTTCCTAATTATTTTAGATAGACTTAGTAACTCAGTATCTGTGGACATCATTTTTGTTTTATTTTGTTCATTACTTTCTAAAAAATTCCATAACAGAAGAATCCACCTGGACCAATGAATAGTGACACTGTTTATTGTATAGCACCAAGTGTTAGTGATTAAATCAGTCTTACTTTTCTTTTCCCCAGGGCTTGCAAGATACAGTATTTACAGTAAATGAACCTCTTAGCAAATTTAGCCCTGTTTCACTTTCTCTTTATTAAAGCCTTTGAAAAGCAAATTATATATCCTACTTTTCATTAACACTTCATGAATTATATACCTTATTAACAAAATACCTGTAAAACATAGTAGGGAATTTACTAGTAAGTAAATTAAAAATATACGTGAGTCCATAGCAGTAAAGCTAGCTGCTTTTCCATGTCTTATTCAACCTTTCTTTCTTATTCTTGGAGAACATAGTCCTCTTGGGAGGATTCTTTTTTAAAAGTGGAATGCCATTTAAGTCAAATTAAATATGGTAACTGAAAAATAAACTACATTTTTACTTTACCTCTTAATTGTTCTCAAATCTGAATATTCTTTATTGAAAAAGAGGTGCCCCCCAAATATTGGCATGTGCTTAAGAAAAAAGTTTTTTCCTATCTTCTAACATGATGTAAAAGCACACTATGATACTATATTTAACTTGTTAACAGTTTAAAGCAGTGCTTCCTAAATTTTCTGTCTAAGGATCCCTTTACAGTCTTAAAAATTATTGAGGACTGCAGAGAGCTTTTGTTTATATGAGTTATAACTGTTAGTATTTACAGTATTATAAATTTAAACAACTTTTCAAAATATTTATTTACTTAAAATAGTAATCTACTCGTTACATGTTATCATAAGTAACATTTTTTAGTGTGTGTATTTAAAAAAATCTTCGTGGGGCAACTGGGTGGCTCAGTTGGTTGAGCGTCCGACTCCGGTCATGATCTCGCAGTTCGTGAGTTCGAGCCCCACATCAGGCTGTCAGCTCAGAGCCTGCATCCGATCTTCTCCCCTCTTCTCTTTGCCCCTCCCCCACTTGCGCTCTCTACAAAAATAAATATTTTTTAAAAATTCCTCATCATTAAGGACCAATTTAAATGCCACCTCAAACCTAACACCACTCAATTCCTCTCATGAGACTTAGAAGCAGCAAATAATCGCATTAATAGATTTTATATATGTCCATGTAATTCACAAACTTTTTATTGAGGCCTACTAATAATAATTTTTATGAAAAACAGCTATCTTTCTGAAACAGTAATGTAAGAAAATTGGCATTGTTTTACATTTTTTGCAAAGCTCTTTAATATCTGGCTTAATAGAAGACAGCTGGATTCTCATATCTGCTACTAATCTGTTGTGTTATCTTGTATTTTATAACCTCTGGAAAACTCCAGAGTTTCATTCTCGATGAGAAAATAAGAGTGAAGAAGGTAAAGGCTTTTTTGTATTATATGCGTTATGAAGATAGTTTTGTTTTTGCAGACCCCTACAGGAGGCGCAGGGACCTCCAGGACCCCTAGACCACACTTAGAAATGTTGCTTAGTCCATCATAATAAAGAAAATGTGAATTGAGTACTTACTATATTTTAAATTACTATTCTAAGCATTTTACCCATAGTCATTGTATCTTCAGATAAACCCTTTGATGTAGGTACTGTTACAATTCCTGTTTTACAGATATGGAAACTGAAGCATTGGGAAATCAAAGTACTTATCGAAGGCCACACAGCTTACAGTGGGAGAGGCGGGACTCAGATGCAAGCTGTCTTTGCTTTGTAGGCTGGCATCATTTATGATCCTGCCGCTAGTCAGAAGCTCTGGCCTTCCTACAACTAGCCCTTGAAGAGCTTTATGCTTTATGCTTGAAGAGCTTTATACATTTGCCTGAAGTACCTCACTTATTTTTTATCTGCAAAGTAGGATTTGCAATTAGTTTATGGCCTTCCCATATCACTTACCACTTGAGTTAGAGCTTTGTCATTTTTTAATACTTAGAGTGTTGGTAAACTGACCTAATTAAAATATTTGAAGACTAAAAGCTATTCTGTTGCTCATACCAGCTAACTATACCTTTCAATTTCTCTGGTTTTATGTTTTGATAATTCAAAGGGCAGTTCTTTCCAATATATATCAGAGGGAAAAATGACTAGAAGGTTTTGCCTTACACTTTGAGGAGAGTAAGTTTTCTGTTGGCTCACTTTTACCTCTAATCTATTAGTAACCATATTTCTCCGTATCCCGTTGGCTTTAAGAAAGCTACTGAGTTTTGGTGTTTGAAGAGTGTAATAGAGGAAGTCCGCTGCATGGACTCGCAGGGAAAAGTAAGGGAACTTCAGGAATGCCATGAGTTCTCTCTCACATTCCTGAATATTACAGTTTCATCAATTGCTCCTAATGATAAAATCCTCGCACCTGGTCTGATACAGGCTTAGTCTCCCAAAAGTGTAAATGTGTTTGCCAGTACACCACTGGAGAACAGATACTTCAGGTAAGTGAGTGTCTTCTGTGAAAGCAAAGTGCTACTACATTCATGTATTCACATCACATGCATGCATGCTTTTGCAGAGATCCAACATGTTGAGTTTCATTTTGTAGGATTGCCTGAGAGCATGACGTTTTTTTAAAGTGTGTCACCTTCCTTATTTTAAGAAAAAGAAAATATAATTTCAGGTGTCAGGTAAAATGTTCCAGGTAGAATTTGAACCCTGGAAACCCCTGACTGTGACCCTGCAATTATGGTTTTGTCAGTCCTATTGTGACATTTCATGGTGGGTTGTCCTCTGTTCGAACTGGTATTTTTCAGTAAACATTAGGATTTATTTTGTTCATTTCAAATACATGTACAAAGACATTAGCAGCAGAAAATACAGATATATTATTAAATATAACTTGATGTTCTATAGTATGGAGATCTTTGTAGCTGACGTAAGTAGTAAAAAGTAATTTAATTTATGGTTAAGGTTCAAACGATGAAAATACGTACTTCGTATGCATTTCCTTTTTCATTCACATGAGTTTTTGGTTTTTGTTTTTTTCTTTTAAGGAGTCTTCTGAAGTCTGTTGAAGAAGAGTTACATCAGCGGTAATTTTGGTTTTTAATTAAGCTTAAAATACCCTATGTCACAGATGAGTAGAGTTTGTTTTCCCCTTTCTCTGTCATGTAGCCTTGTGTTGTTTTGTTGTTTAATTCTGAATCCTGTAAAGCCGCAGAAATAAAATGCTGTCTTGCAGCAGCCATTCCTACACTTTCTAAAATTTCTTCTTAAGCCATTTTGGTAAAGTCCATTTAGTAACAGTGGAATTATCCTTTGTCCTTAGAGGGCATGTGGCACATTTAGAAGATGATGAAGGGGATGATGATGAATCCAAGCAGTAAGTTTTTTCTGTTTTTGATAAAAAGTGTCATTTGATGTGATTTCATAAATCTAACAGCTTTATATTGACACTATTATGGGTTATACCACAGTGTCTTTCTCTAATCTAGTTGTATTAGTCAGCTCAAGCAACTTTAACAAAATACCATGGAGAGGTGGTCTAAACAGCAATCTGTCTCACAGTTCTGGAGGCTGGAAGTTCAGGCTCCAGCTGCTAGCCAATTTGATTCCTGGTGAGAGCTCTCTTTCAAGCATGCAGATGGCTGCCTTGTCACCATGTTCTCACATGGGCCCTCAGTGCATACATGCGTTCAGAGAAAGAAATTTCTCCCCCTTCTCATTGAAGGCTTCTTACCCTCTCCAACTGGGACCTTACGCTTACGACCTTATTTAACCTTCCACTAAACACTAGAATATGAACACAGTTCAGCCAAGTTGTCTACCTCTCTGGCAAGGATCACTTTTCCTCCCATTTTCAGTAACATGGTCTTCATTTCCATCACAGACCTCCATCATTTCCACCACAGAATGGCCTTTAAGGTGTACATTCTACCAGTATTCTGTTGATAATTATTAATGTCTTCTCTAAGAAAACGGAAACTTTCTCTTCATCTCTCTTCTTTTTTTTTTTTTTTAATGTTTTATTTATTTCTGAGAGAGAGCATGAGCAGGGGAGGGTCAGAGAGAGGGGGAGGTACAGAATCTGAAACAGGCTCCAGGCTCTGAGCTGTCAGCACAGTCTTCAGCTCTCTTTCTGACCTCTCACCAAAATCACTGTTAGCATCCATATTTCTAACATGTACCTCAGAACTCTTCCGACCCCTTCCTGTTAATCGATTCCAAAGCTGCTTCTACAGGTGTGCCTGGTTGACTCAGTCAGTCGAGCATCTGACTCTTGATCTCAGCTCAAGTCATGATCTCACTGTTCATAGGATTAAGCCCTGCACTGGGCTCTGTGCTGACAGCATGGAGCCTGCTTGGGATTCTCTGTCTCCCTCTCTCTCTCTCTGCTCCTCCCCCACGCGCTTTCTCTCTCTTTCCGAAAATAAATAAACTTAAAAAAAAAAAATCTTAAAAAAGAAAGCAAAGCTTCCTCCACATTGGGGTATTTGTTGTAGCAGTACTCCACTCCTTGGTACCAGGGTGTGTCTTAGCTTGGACTGCCATTACAGAATACCACAGACTGAGTGACTTGAATAACAGAAATTTATCACAGTTCTATTCTGTTCCTGTTGAGGGCCCTCTTCTGGCTTGTGGACAACTGCCTTCTTGCTGTGTCCTTGGATGGGTTTTTTCTTCGTGTGTACAGAGAGAGAGAGGAGAGATCTCTCTTCCTCTTTTTATAAGGTTCTCTTGGATCAGATATACAGGAATATTTTCACTTAATGTGAGCATTGAGGCTTAGTTCTTTTAGGTTCTTTTTTTTTTTTTTCTTCTGTAAAGAAAGGTTCAGTTTCATGGTAGAGTGACAAGTACCTGACTAGCAGTTGGAGGCGTGAAGGCATAGGTTTTCTTTTCTGTCTCAGTACTCTTTGACTTTGAATCAGGTCACTTAACCTCTCCGGACCTCTGTTTCCTCATCTGAGAGTGTATGCTCCATCTTTTAATTTTTTGTACATCAAAAACTCCAGTACTGAGTTATAATGAATCTTAGCTTCAATCAGATAAATTCTGCCTAAAATTTTATAGACACTGTATGTAGCTTTTGATGAGCTTCATCAGAAATATTTCATCTATAACAATAATAAAAATGAAGCTTACATTGTGATATATTCTTATACTCTATCATTTTGCTATTTTTCCCTAACTACTTGCTGTGTTTTTATTCAGTTGATATAAGCTGGAATTGTAGTTATCTTTTCCTACTTTAATTTGAAACCAAGAAAGCATATCTACTTAATTACTTCTGAATAAAACTTCATTCAGCGTACCTTGAACATTGTACAGAACGTTTTGGAAAACACTCTTGATCTCAGAAAAGGGAACTTGTTTATGTAAATTTTCTTCCATATCTTTGAAAAATTAATTACACTTTAGTAATAATTCAATTCTGATTCTAAATATTTACGTTTTTATAGTTCAACCATGAAAGCAAAAGTTCCACCTCCTTTGCCACCAAAGGTAAGCAGGTTTGTTTTTCAGTGTGAATTACGTGTTGGTGTGGGTGCGGGTGTCTGTGATTGTTCTGTCACGTTAGCACTTTATTATCGTGACTCTGTAGCTTATTGGCACTTTGAGATCCACAAAAAAACCTAAAGTTACTAATCATGGTATTAATGATTGTGATTAATTTTGGTTGTCTTTTTTTTAACTATCCAACTTGTCATTTAGTATTTATTCCAAATAATAAGTTCTAGAAAACTTGTACATGAAGATGATTAAATTAATGGGTTAGTATTATTTCACCTGGCTAGAAATTTCACATTTTTTGAAAGATTTTATCCTTCAGAAGCTATGATCTACTAGTAAGTGATTTCCTAAGAATAGGTAATGGATAGTGATTTATCATAATAGATATTTAATTATCAGAAGGTACGTTTACATTAAAAGTACAGAAAAGACAGTAATTTTCAAAACTTTTTAGCACAGTGTTTTGTCAGAAGCATTGTAAAAAGCTAAAATTCTTCTCACTGATGGGTTTTTTTAAGGCAAACTGAGTTAATATAGGTAATACTAATATAAATTTATTTTGAGTTTATATACACAGCAAATTTTAATTATAAAATGAGCTTGTTACAAGGTTTGAAATCAGGGTTTATAAATGAGAATTAGAGTCTGACCAGTCTTGGCATCTAATGTATTACTATATTTTATTTTATTTCATTTTATACTTAAAGAAAATTATGATTCACACAGGTAAATAATACTGTATTTGCTTGTTTAGTTTTACATTAGAATTTCAAAAACATAAGTGTGAGCAATCTTTCTAGTAAGGGACACATTAAGAATTTATACATTTTCCAATCCTTCAGCTGACCGGGGCTTTTTCCACTGTCTGCACAGAAAGTTTCTTAGCCATTTCATACTGCTGTGTTAGTCTTTTCTAGTATGATAAAATTTTAATTGGTATCTTCTTCTGCCCCGGTATGAAAGGTTAAGCATTAACATAAAAGACACTGAGTCATCTAAAAGAGACAGTTTAGTCTTGTAAAGAACTGAAATTTGATTAGTCTGAATGTTTAAAATAAAAAGAGACTCATTTAAATTGGAGATCAGAAAAAGCAGAATATTCTTATTTAGCAGGTCTAGATAGGAAGGCTTGTGAAGGAATTAATAGGGGCCTTTTTTTCTCCTGAGAAGACATGTACATTTTTAAGATACATATTAAGATAATATGAATCAGTTGAATAACCTTAAAGCTCAGCTAGTAAACACAGTTCAAAAGCCTCTGATATAGAATAGTATTTACCTAAGGAAAAATGTTTAATATTTTTCTTTTTAAATGAAACAAGTCATTTCATCTTTGATCATTGCTCTCCTTTTCTGTATTATTTCAGCCTAAGTCCATATTCATACCACAGGAAACTCATTCTACTGAGGATGATAATCAAGGAACTATCAAGAGATGTCCCGTGTCAGAGAGCCCAGCAAAACCATCCCAAGTTCCACCTAGACCGCCCCCTCCCAGATTACCTCCACAAAAGCCAATTGCTTTAGGTACTGGGGGAAGGGAGGGTGAAATAAGCATGTTGCCTGGTTTTCGTACTATGTGAAGAGAATGGAGGGAGTCTTTCTTTTAAGAGTATTTGAAATTCCTTTGAGGGAGGGGAAAAGAAAGACAATGACTGTAGAGATGGTTTCTGCTTTTCTGCCGCATAGTTTGAAGTGTTCATATGACAGGATTGCTGTGACCCGTTCTGGTATCAAAATGTCCTTGTTTCTCATTTCATATCTAGCCTCTTTTCCTGGAGAGCTGGAAGAGCTCCGTTCACAGGTTGTCTTCCTGTGGCAATAGAAGAACCCGAACACACAGGACAGTGTGTTTGGTTGTGGGCTGCTTGTGTTTCAGAAAAAGAGAGTTCTTTGTTTAACTCCTTTGTTTTATTTCATATTATCATTTCTAGAAAAATGGTTGTCACTATTGCTAGCTATTTGTCTCCAAATTAATACTAGAAGATGCTGTTTTTGTACTATATTCTGGTATATAATGCAAAAGAAACAGTTAAAAAGCAACTAAAATTTCCTGGATTTTGTAAATTGTCCCTTTCCTGAAAGTAGTTATAGATTCAGTATTTCTTCGTTTTTCACATAAATGTATGTGATTTGATATAACCTGATTTTAAATTTGTCTATAATGAGGGGCACCTGGGTGGCTCAGTCGGTTAAGCGTCCGACTTCAGCTCAGGTCATGATCTCATGGTTCGTGGGTTCAAGCCCCATGTTGGGCTCTGTGCTGACAGCTCAGAGCCTGGAACTCACTTTGGACTCAGTGTCTCCTCTCTCTGCCCCTCCTGCACTCATGCTTTGTCTTTCAAAGATAAATTAAAAACATTTAAAAAAATTTTTAAAGGTATCTGTATGGAAAAAATAGAGATAGAAGTAGAACCATAGGTATCAGACTTTTTTTCTTTAGTACTAAATATTTCTGATTGGGTGATCACAAATGAAGGCAGAAACCATCTGAGAGATCGTATTTTTCCTTCCTACTTGATAATTTTCTGAATGAAGGTTTTCATGAAAATTGATCCTTTTTAACTATATTTAAACATCTCACTGAAGGAAATGGAATGAGCTCCTTCCAGTTAAATGGTGAACGAGATGGTTCATTATATCAACAACAGAATGAACATAGAGGCACAAATCCTTCAAGGAAAGAAAAGAAAGATGTACCAGTAGGTATTTATATTTATAGTATACTTAATATATAATAGTACTTAATATAATTGTATTTGTTTTCTTTTTCATTGTTAAGTTAGTTTTATTATAATTAAACTACAGCAATTGTATATTTTACAATTAGTATATTGGTATTTTAATATATTAACTATAATAGATTGCTTAAATCTTAAAAAAAGTAACTTTGCTGTGGCAAACTTGAATGATGGCTTTCTGCTATTCAAATTATTTAAGCATTTTTAAAAATAATGTATTTTAAATGTGACCTTTAGTATACAGGTAACTATTATTATTCTCGTTGATGAGATTCTTAAAAAGTTCAGAAAGCTATGGAAAGAAGGACATGGAAGATAAAGACAGCTGGAACTTTTATTCAAGACCAATTTTTAACTGTAGGTTACATCGTTCATGGTATTCCTACTGTTACTCAAAGAAAATACCTAACAACGAAGAAAAATTAAAATTACTTTCCAGTAGATATAAAATATCACTCTAATAAAGATGAAGTTAGCCTTACTAGCTATTCCTGTTACAAATGTTGGATAAAACACTGTGACATAACTGGTAAAACATAAATAGTATTTATTGGGATACTAAAGTTTTTTAGCATTTGTAAAGAATTTGCTCTGGATCATCAGAAGACATTTGTCTATCATCATAGAACTTAAAACAAAAAAATGTTTAAAATACCTAATTCAGCAGATGACAATGAGATCATAAGATGAGACAGTATTTTTTTAAGTTTTTGTGTATATTGGGGCACTTGAGTGTTTGGGTCGGTTGAGCTTGATTTTGGCTCAGGTCATGATCCCAGGGTGATGGGATCAAGCCTTGCACGGGCTGCCCACTGAACATGGAGCTTGCTTGAGATTCTCCCTCTCTCTCTGTCTCTCTCTCCCCCTCTCCTTCCCCCCCACCCCGTGAATGCACATTCTCTTAGATGATAAAAAATAAAAGTTTTTGTGTATACTGATATTTGTTTTTATAGATATTTATAGTACATTTAAAATATTTATGTGCATATACCTGTGTTTCTAAATGGGAAGCACATTGTTAGAGGCTTTTGTACTATAATCTGTTTTTTTTTTTTATTTCGTGACATAATATGACATACTTTTTTATATTTAGTTAAAGCATTTAACTAGGATTATTCATTATAATTAGGTAGGCTGTTGTTAACAAAAGCATCAAATGCCCTTTAGGAATGGGTTTTTATGATGTTTGTCCAACAGAGCAAGGCCTTTTTGTGTTTATCAGTTTATATTTTAGCAGCACTGTTAATGTAGTGGTACAGAAATACAGCTTCATGACTCTACGATGCAGCCTGAGAACCTTTGAGAGATGTATACATTTTTTATGTGTGCATTTTTAATTCTTTCTGTTACCTTATTTCATTATGATAAGGAATTACTGTGGTTGTAGTAGTGAAACTAACAGTCTCAGTGATTCTGAAATGTGTCTGGGACTGTATAATAGGATAAACAGTATCCATGATGCATTGAAACATGATTACAGTTTCTGCAGTTGAAATTATTTACAGCAATTCTGCATACTCAGTGTAAATCTGACAGTTGCAACATTCAGAGCTTCCTAACTTAAAATGTTTTGCATGGCATCTGGGTGGCTCTGTCAGTTAAGCATCTGACTCTTTTTGGCTCAGGTCATGATCTCACAGTTTGTGGGATTGAACCCTGCTGGGTTGGGCTCTGTGCTGACAGGCGGAGCCTACTTGGGATTCTCTCCTCCCCGCCCCCCCCCAACCCTTTCCCTGCCAATGCACACACTTTTGTGCACATTCTCTCTCCCTCTCAAAATAAATAAATAAACTTCAGAAAAATGTTTTGCTTAAGTAGATGATCTGAGGTAATTTAAGGACGTAAATATAAAACCAAGTACATAAGTTACTTGTAAAATGAAAAAAATTATCACAAATTGGTGGCAGTAATAGGCTATACATTCTCATACACTTATCTGCAAAGTAAAATTTCAAATAGTTTTAATTTCAGAAGTGTCTAATAGTTACAGAAGTAGAACTTTGGAGACTACTTCATTTGTATCAGGTATATGAAGTCAATTAACAATAGCTTTTTAATTTTTGTCACATCATTTAAATAATTTTGACTTAGATTGAGAAAAATTACAATGTCATTCCTTTAAATGTTATTAAGATTAACCTCCAAAGAAATCTAGACCTTCATAAAATTTATAAAGTATAATCTCTCTGAAAGAGGGGTGAGAGTTACAAATCATAAATTCCAGGCATGTAGCCCCTTGGGAAAACATCTGGTATTCTTGAGAACATTTTTTTTTTTTAATTTACTTGAGAGAAAGAGAGAGAGTGCTCACAAGTCAGGGAGAGGGACGGAGGGAAAGAGATAACTGAATCTCAAGCAGGCTCCACGCTGTGTGGAGCTCAATCCCATGACCCTGGGATCATGACCTGAGCCAAAATCAGGAGTTGAGCGCTCAACTGACTTAGTCATCCAGGTGCCCCTCTTGAGCATATTTTTACTCTCCTTATAATTATCAGTATATTCTGACAAATGATTGATATATTTGAATCCATCAAAATGTAGAACTTCAAATAATGGTATAAACAAGGTTAAGATAATTTACAGACTAGGATAAAACATTTGTAATATATTTAACAGATAAAGTATTCAGATCTGGAATATATAAAGAACTCCAGCAAATAGATCAGAAAAAGATAACTCAGTAAAAAAAAAAAAAAAAAAAAATGGGAAAAGACAATTCATAAACCAGAAAATACAGATAGCCAACAAACTTTTTTAAATACTCTTAATCTTCCTAGCAATCAGAGGCATGCATATTAAGGAGAAAACATTTTTTACTGATCAGTTTGATAACATTAAATATTTGTGAGACCAAAGGAACCAGGGCTCATCTACACTGCTGGTGGGTATGATGTGAAATGGGCACTCAGAAATTCTGACAGTTTGGTGCTCAGTATCCACTAAAATGTGAAAGGTACAGACTTTATATTCCAGTAGTTTCTCTTCTCACAACATATCCTAAAACAATTATTCACACATTACATAGTAAGGTATATACAAGAGTGATCATTTCTGTGTTGTTATAGTAGAAAACGGAAAATAACTATCCAATAATAATTCGGGAATAGCTAAATAAAGTATGTTATATTCATCCTGTGCTGCAGTTAAAACAAATGAACCAGATCTATGTGTACTGATACTAAAATCTGTCCAAGACCCAACATTAGGACAAAGGACAGGTTGATAAAACAGTGCATTAACCATGTTCTAAAACACACCAAAGCAGTGTTTTCTGTGGGGACACATATCTAAATATATACAAAGGTGGTATGGAAAGATACACAAATACATGAGTACATAGTTCCCAAGAAAGAGGTTTGGAAGGGGCACAATAAAGCAGGTTTTTTGAGAGTGGGGAGGTACCAGGAATAAGTGGTACTATGGAAGGATTATAGGGGATTTTAGCCTTATCCGTATTGTGTCCTTTTACAGAGAGCATACTCGTGTATTTTATTTTAATACATATATTTGAAATACGGTATTATTAAACCAAACAGCAACAAAAGAAGTATATTCATGCATGTATTCTTTTTCCAGAAGCCTATTAGTAACGGTCTACCCCCAACACCTAAAGTTCATGTAAGTATAAATATCAAATAAGTTGTTTTCAGGCTAAATATAGTGACCGATAATTGCTTGACTGTATACCCTTGGTTAGATTTTTTACCTGTTTGAAGGAATTTCTATTAGTATTGAAAAAAATCTGTAAGATTGCTAATTTAAATATTAAAAGTAGCTTTTCAAAATAAAATGATATATTCTACATTTTAAAGTTCCTTTATTCCAAAATTTGCTAATATCTTCTTTGAAGACATTTTTGAAGAAATGTAGGAAAGGCACATCGTCATGGTTTTTTTAGTTTTTTGATTAGACCATGCTGTTTTAGGATTAAAATTATATTCAGTGTAATTGTATGCCAGTATAGATAGAACTACATTTTCGCCGCTGCAAATCTTTAATCTGAACCTAACGTGACAACACTAATTTAGGTGTCCACAGAGTTTCTACTCTGTAACCTCCCAACTCTGCTTTTTAACCCGTTAGTTCCTTGTTCCTTACTTCTTAGCCTTTTTCCTACTTTTTGAATTAATATAAAGATCTAAATATGTATGCCTTATCTTATAAAAGTTTTGAGAATGAAGGGCTCCCAAGTCTGGCAGAGACACATAAAGGACATGAGGGGAGGTCCTGCGTGGCTGCACAGAAAGCCCACGTCAGGTGTGCAGCTGCCGGGGAGGAGCCCCGGCTGGAAAGCCAGGTGGCCTGACCGTACAGACCAGCTTACACTTGGGGTTGGTTTGATTGTTTGGCACCTCATTTTGTCATTTGGATTTTTAGGGGTGAGGCAGCACCTCCACATACGAATTTTGGCAGCTATCTTAAAACATAATTACCATAATTAGTTAATGATACAATTTCTGCCCTACACCATGGAAACATGTTTATAGGTCTTCTACCAGCTCATGGTGTTGCCACATTGTTGTTATTTGGTACCTAAATCTTAACGATATTGGTTGGTAGGTTTCTGTGAGGAGAAGGAAATCTTGGGATTTATTATTTTGATTATTTTTATGTTAATATTTTTAGTCCATTGTAATCCACTACAGTGGTGTGTGTCTCTGGGTATCGTCCCCATATTTGTGAAGAAAACACTCCAACTATAAAATGATACACAGTGCGCTTCTCTTCATCAAATACTTTTGTGTTCTTTCCCCCAAGTTGTTGCTAGTAAAAGTGATTAAATGAGTAAGCTTTCTTGTATTTATTTATTCTAACCTGAACAATAATCTCAAAATTAACATTTTACTCTTTGAAGATTAAAAGAAAGTTCAAATGAATGATACTATGTTTCTAGTAAGGTATTTATTATATGAAAGACTTGTAAATGGGCTTAATAAGTATTAACATAAAAAATAAAGCTTTTTATTGATTTCATCCAGGGAAAATAATCACATTGCTCAGTTTTTTTTTAAAAAAATGGGTCTATATGTTTTAAAGAACATATGTGAATTTGTAATCAGCCATACTCTTTTGTGTTGAAATGTTAAATTCAGTGATTAGTAGCATTTTATTATTAATAAGATTAGTTAACATTTATTTATTATTAATAACATTCAATGATTCAGTAAATGAAATGAAATAAGAAAACTTTCACCTTTGTAGCGGTTATAATTTCCTTCTTAGCAGGGAGTATCATTACTTGGTTGTTCTTTGTTTTTTCCAGATGGGTGCATGCTTTTCAAAGGTTTTTAATGGATGTCCCTTGAAAATTCACTGTGCAACATCCTGGATAAACCCAGATACAAGAGGTAGCACTATATGTTTTTATCTGTTATCTGTTGTTTTAATTTTTTTCAATGTTTGTTTTTGAGAGAGAGACGGAGCATGAGTCAGCATAGAGAGGGCGATGCAGAATCCGAAGCAGGCTCCCAGCTCTGAGCTGTCAGCACACACCCCAGTGTGGGGCTCAAACTCATGAACCGTGAGACCATGACCTGAGCTGAAGTCAGACATTTAACCAACTGAGCCACCCAAGCATCCCCCTTTCTAATTGTTTTTTAAACTGAAGCCATGAAAGCATTCAGTTTTCTTCCTGTTCTGAATCTCTTTCTGAAAAATATTTTGTTACAATTTTTTAAAAATTTTTTAGGGTAAGTACGTTTCTCTATCTTATTAACAGTGCTTGAGGTGACCTATTACACTAAAATTTCACTGTGTTGTCCCCATATTAATATAGCAAAACTGTGTGGTCTGTGCCACCCTAATTTTCTCCACAAAAGTTTTCTCCACTGCCGCACATTCACTGTCTTTGTGTTTTAGACACAACTGTTGTTAAAGGAATTTAGCTACCCAGGTTCCAGAATGTGGTGACCGCTTTAGAGGATCTCTCCACCTTATGGAGATCAGAATAAGCATCATTGCCATTAGTCACTGACTAAAGACCATCTGCATTCCCTCACTATATATCTGTATCTTAACATGTGTGTATAAGATATGCATAAGCACACACACGTCTTCTTACTAAATCTTTTCGAAATCCAAGGTGGGAACTTGTATTTCACAGGTAGGGAAAGTGACGTGCAGAAAGGTTCATCACCAGTCAGTAGGAAAGCTGCAGTTCGAACCCAGTTAGAATGTATTATTGGACTACAAAACTCATGTTTTTAATCTGCCAGTGCTAATAATCCTAGATATTGGGCAGTATAACACTGCTCTTGGCATTCTACGTTCTCAACATACTTTAGTCTGGAGAAGTTCCTGACCTATTGTCTTATATTGTCAAAAGCAGATCAGACAGGACCATGGCTAAATGAATATCTTCTAGAAGATATTGAGCACCCTAGCCAGGTACCCAAGTTTTATTAGTTTTTTAAATAGGCAGTAGCCAGATCCTGGTTTTTCTATGTTATTTTTATAATGGTAGCCCATCTGCAAAAACACTTTGAATCTGTATCAGTTTTTCTTTATACTTTCTATACATCAATTATACAAGATTCTCTCTTAAAAGCATCTTAGAAAATGAGCTGTGGATTCTCTGCCTGTCCTCAGCACCCTCTGATGAGTGAGGAACCCTAGTATCCCAGTCTTCAGAACCTCTTTTACATAAAACTTTCCTCACTGCTTTGAGGCTGGTATTTACATATAACTCAGTTCATTAAGGTAGAGTGTTTAGCCACTTATTTGTATTAAAATATATTTATTGTTTAGGAGCACCTGGGTGGCTCAGTCAGTTAAGTGTCCGACTTCAGCTCAGGTCATGGTCTCGTGGTTCTTGAGTTCAGGCTCTGTGCTGACAGTTCGGAGCCTGGAGCCTGCTTCAGATTCTGTGTCTCCCTTGCTCTCTGCCCCTCCCCCCACTAGCACTCTCTCTCTCTCTCTCTCTCTCTCTCTCTCTCTCTTTCTTTCTCTCAAAATAAACATTAAAATATGTATGTAGCTTATCAATCACAGTAATTCTTTTTTCAGGTTATAATACATAAGTACATTATTTTAGACTATATAAATCCTTTTCGAAAGTATTTTTTCTATCAAAACCAGTGAATTACTTTTTTCATTTCAGATCAGTACTTGATATTTGGTGCTGAAGAAGGAATTTATACTTTGAATCTTAATGAACTTCATGAAACATCAATGGAGCAGGTGCGTTATTTTGTATTTTCCTTTTTTAAAGTTATATATACATACTAGATAAGAAAGAAGTTTCAGTTTTGTGATTTTTTTTTTTTGCCTCTTTTTATGATTTTATCCATAAAAGTTTCATCAAGCAAGCATGTTGTATTTATCGGGTACTGAGGATGTGTTCACAGGACTTGTCCTTGCCCTTTGGGACCTCACGGGTGTAACAGAGGCATGGCAGTAGCTGCAACACTCGGGTTAGGTGTCACACTAGGAGTGAGCACACGTCACTAGCACCTCCTGTGGGGAGGTGAGAAGAGACTATAAGTGGCAAGAAGAGGAAAGTTCCCAGACAGACAGAGGGTAAATGTGAAGGCGCGGAGTGGCAGGGCTGGCAGCCATGAACGGCCAGTCTGACTTGAGTATAGAATGAGTGCAGAAGAGCGACAGTAAGCAGAGCGGGGAGGGGAGGCAGCTGCCAAACCCCAGAGCTTTGGTGTCAGGCTCCTGCACTGATCTGGGTACACCTGTCTGTGTGCAGCGTGGTGATAGGTGACGCCAAGAGATTTTGGTCAAAGGGCAAGGAAATGTTGAGTTGGAGCAGAAAGGAAAAAGTGTGTTTGGAATTGTGTGGGGATGTTTTCTGTTGTCACAGCGACGGGGGGAAGCTTTGGATGTTTAGTGCCCAGGGGCCAGCAATGCCAAACAGCCTGCAGAAATGATGATGCTGATGATATTAGTAGCTAATACCAGTATAAAACTTACTGTGCACCAGATACTGTTTTTAAGTGCTTTACATAGTAACTTAGGTAATCCTCACAACTCTCAAAGATAGATACCATTATGAGTTGCATTTCAGATGAGAAATCTGAGGCACAGATAGGATTAGTAACTTTTGAGAGATCCCACTGTGCTTAAGTGGATGAACTGGGATATGGACCCAGGCCATCTGGTTCCAGAATTCACGTGCTGAACTGCTTGACCACACGGCCCCTCCCACTGGCATTCCTCCTGTGGAGAGGCACTAGGTCTAGAGAAAGATGAAAGACCTAGAATTGGCCAATTGAATGACTGGTTCAACACAGACACGTAATAGAAGTATTTTACCTATTATCTTTTATGAACTTTGCACTTTTTTTTTATCAGCTATTCCCCCGAAGGTGTACATGGTTATATGTAATGAACAATTGCTTACTATCAATATCTGGTAAGTCTTTTGGTTGTTTTTTTTTTTTTTAAGTTTATTTATTTTGAGAGAGAGAGGGAGCCAGGGAGGGGCAGAGAGAGAGGGAGAATCTAAGGCAAGTGGAACACCCAATGTGGGGCTAAAACTCGTAACCTGAGCTGAAACCAAGAGTCAGACCCTTAACCAGCTGAGCCACCCAGGAGGCCCTAATTTTTTGATACTTTACACTTGTTCCTATTTATGTTATTAGCCTTTATATTGTGTGTGTAAGTGTGTGTGTTTGTTTATTTATTTGTTTATTTATTTGTTTGTTTTACAGGTAAAGCTTCTCAGCTTTATTCCCATAATTTACCAGGGCTTTTTGATTATGCAAGACAGATGCAAAAATTACCTGTCGCTATTCCAGCACACAAACTCCCTGACCGAATACTGCCAAGGTAACTGTGCACTTAATTAGGTTTCAACCTTAGAGATTATGTGTTAATTAATTCTAAATAATAGTTACACTGCAGAAATTGAAAAGGCACTCAGTTTGAATTAGTGGAGATCATGTGTAATAAAAAAATTGTGAGAGGTAATAGATTTTCACAAGAACTGAGAGGCACCTCTAGAAGTTTAAAACTAAATACTTTTTAGAATTTTATACATTAAAACTAATTTTTTTCTATAACTTGCTAGTAATTTTTCATCATATCTAGTGCTTTGGACATATTTGTGTTAATTTGAATAACATGAATTTGTCTCAAAGTACAGTTTCTAAACTTAGAAAATCAAAATGATTTATTAAATTAAGGTTTTTACATTAAAAGATAATTACTTAGGAATTGAGGGCTTTTGCTTTTCTGCTCTCAGGAATTTTTCATTATGTTCTCTCTTCCTTTGCTTATTATTGTACTCTATTTGTTGACTAAAAGGTCTTCTGAGTCTGCTATAAATTTTATTTTACAAAAACATACTACAGCCATTCTTCTTTTACCATATCACTTGTAAAGCAACTAATATGCAGTGTTAGCTTTCAAGTACCTTGAAAAGCTGTTTTCAATTGCTGAGTTTATTGTACAGCTAAAATTTGCCCCTTTGTGCAAAAGACTTTAAAAATTAACCTTTTTGATGAAAACCATTTAAAAATTATACTGCATGCTTTTCTGTCTCGAAATAGATTACATTGAGTTTAATTGGACCTTTTCACGATGAATCAGAGTTGCAACTATGAACTTGATTTATTAGTGCTCGCTTCGGCAGCACATATACTAAAACTGAACTTGATTTATTATACTTATAAAATCTACAGTTGGGTTAAGGGCAAGAACTACCCCAAGAATGGGGTCAGGGAGTTTCTTCACAAAGAGTTTCTCTGCCCCTCTTTTCCTCTCAGCTGCCACTTGGTGCTATGGATTTTGTCTTCTTACAGCACATCTTCCTCTAGCCTTCTGACTTGATAATCCTAAATTCCTCTGGGCATGGAAACTGGCCACCAAGCTTTAAAGTATACAAGGGCACTGCCCCCCCCCCCCAAGAATGTAAAGCACATACGCTTTAATGCATTCACTTTCTTCTATCATTTTGCCAAAGTAAAAACCTTTATAGCTTATTTGTAGCCGTGTTCCGTTCTTGAAACTTTACTGAATATACAAGATGTGCGGAAAGTTTCCTAGTCTACAGCTGAAACAAAATGGAATAAAATGTTACCTCTTCCTTTAAGGAATTTCCATAGAGGAAGAGTACTTGACCTCGAGGCTTTTATTTCATGTAATCTTGTTATAGGCAGTCTTCAGTGTTGGTAGCACTCACCAATGTGTCCTCCCACTTTCTTCAACTTTGTTATCTAGAAACCAGTCATTGTAAAATCTACTCCTAATTCTCTCATTTACTGGCAAGAAATCTGAAAACCTTTTTTGCATGTTAAAGTTTATGTATATTAGTACTAGTTCTTCTGCTGTAAAGTGAGCACAAATTAAACTTCCTTGGGCATCTTATAATGTGCTGTGGTTCTCATAATACAGGTACTCATTGTATTGTATGGTAAAGCTTCTTCCGTTAAGCATAATTTTTAAAATCAGGTAGTCTTCAATTTAAATCCTACATTGTTCACTCAGTAGGTTCGGGACCTAGAATAAATTACACAACCCCTCAGGGTATTCATCTGTAAAATGGAAGTATACAAGTTGTTTTAAAACAGTATACAAAGTTGTTTTAAAAATGATAAATTACGTAAAGTATCCACCATGATTTCTGGCACATATTAGGCTCTTAAAAAATAGTCCTATTGTCATTATTAGGCATGGTAAATTGAACTGTGTCTGTAATGTACCCTAAAATATCTCACATTAAACACATTGAGAATGTTGGCTCACAGAATCCTGGTTAATTGTGTGCTGGTAAATAAATTTTATTGCCTTGTTGTAAAATCATAACTAAAATTAAGGTAAGTCTATATAGAGGTCACTGTAGAAAATTATGAGTTTTTATAACATTTCTGTGTGCTGCTCACAACTCAGTTTTGAATCATTTCATTATCGTTAACTTCTAAGCTATACTTCGTAGTTGATTTTGTCTTGACTGTGTAGTATTCTTTATAATGTTTCAGAACCTTGCAGCCAATCAGTCCTCCTGAGTTTTAACAGATTCAGTAACTTAACCCCTAAGTTAACCTTGGGGGCCAAGGGACAAGTTCTGTACAAGTATACACAAGGAACATTAAGATGTTTGCAGTGGAAATGTATCAAGAGGTTGATTCAGATTTTTTTTTAACTCTAAAAAGTACTTTGGTTCAAGCAGTTTAATTAAAGGGTGTGTGGAATTTTTGTTTCATTTTAAGCTGTATGAAATTCTAATGCATATGAAAGGGGTATTTTTTAATTATTAATGTAATTTATGAATTGGAATGTAAAATTCTCCCCAGTATGAACTTAGAGGAACAGTAGGTGCTTTAACCCAAAATTTGAATCAAGATATTCTAGATTGTCACTCTGGTCATTTACCGCCTCAGTATCGGACTAATGTCTGTGTCATTGTTGAGGTACCGTAGTATCAACAAAATTCTAATTCACACAGATAAAGTACTTATGTGTGCCAGCAGATTTGAACAACTCGCCTTGCAAACTCAGAATACTCTTCAGTTAAACTGATCCAGAATCATAAAAGAGAAGTAGATTTGCTTTCAAAGTTGAATCACTACAAACACTGCAGTTAGACTAAGACACTAGATTAGAGTTCTTAGAGTTCTTTCTTCCAACTGTATGACCTTGAGGAAATTACTAAATCTAACCCTCAGATTTCTTTTCCTTTTTTTTTTTTAGAGTGAGAGAGAGCACACAAGCAAGCAGTGAGTGGGGGAGAGAAAATCTTCTAAGTAGGCTCCGTGCTGAGTGCCCCCCATAGCCCTCAGATTTCTATACTATGACTTATCTCATGGCATTATCAGAGGGTCTGACACAGAACATGTGAAATTCATTGTAAACAGTAAGATCTCAGTAAATGTTAGCAATAATTACTATAGATTTTTATAAATATCAGCATATAAAACATATTAAAAGCTGAAATTACAATACCTCAGCATTACATGCTTGGTTGTTACTCAGCTGCCAGTGTACTTGTACAGTGACAAGAACATCCATCAGGATGCTTCTGAGCTTGGGGCGCCTGGGTGGCACAGTTGGTTAAGCATCCAAATTGATTTCTGCCCAGGTCATGATCTCATGCAAGCAGCGCAAGCCTCCTTGGGATTCTCTCTCTCCCTCTTCCTCTGCCCTTCTCTCTCTCAAAATAAGTAAAATAAACATAAAGAAGAAAAGATTATTCTGAGCGTGTTTGGAATGGCATTGAGCATCATATACCTGCTCTACAATTTTGTTGCCAGCAAGTACCACTCTGTTTTCTTTGTTTAGAAGATGTGCAGAGCAGTGACCTCTAATGTGGCACATTTACACATGTAAAAGAAGTTTATGTGTACAGGAATGGAGAAGTGTAATTTGAGGCTTGCAAAACTTGGTGTATTAGCAGTCTGTTATATTAACTTTCATTATAAAAATCATTTGAGTTCATGGGTATTTTTTAATTGTAGTTTTAAAAAACAATTTTAAATGGAGTTTTACACATTAAGTTTGAATCACCTGTTTGTAGAACCCATCAAGGACCTTAAGAGAAAATCTGTTCTCTCACTCTTCTTTAGAAGAGAAAAATGTCTAAGAAATGTTCTTATAAATTGTTTTAGTGGTAAGACATTGTTTTACATAGCTTAAATTTATTATATGTGCTAAAAATATCTTTCCCCAGTTTATGGCATATCTTTTTACTTTCTTAGTGGTATCTTTTGGTAAACCAAAGTTATTAATATAGTCAGCAAATACATTGAACAAATTGAATGCCACCTGTAGTTTGAGGTGGTAGGGATCCCTAAGGGAAAAAAGTATCAATTAAAGTTTATTAATATTGGGGTCCCTGGGTGGCTCAATTGTTTTAAGTGTCCAACTTTAACTCAAGTCATGATCTCATGAGTTCAAGCCCTGCATTGGGCTTGCTGCTGTCACTGCAGAGCCCACTTCAGATCTCCTGTCCCCCTCTCTCTGTCTGTCCTTCCCTGGCACGCGAGCGCTCTCTCTCTCTCTCTCAATAAATAAACATTAAAAACAAAAGTTTATTAATATTTTCCTATATAGTTTGTTCTTTTCTGTATTTTTTTAAGGAAATCCCATGGTTATATTCTTCTAAAACTAAATATTCTATAGTCTTGTTACTCGTACTTTAATAAATCCTTAATCTCTTTGAATTGATTGGAGGAGGGATGAGAAACAGATGAAATGTATTCTTATTTTTAATAGATGACCTATTATGTCAGCACCAGTTTTTACCAATTCACCTTTTCTCCACTCATCTGTAATAATACCATTATCATAAACAAACTGTACCTACATGTATTATATATTCATTTTCATTTACATTTAGGAAATTTGCTGTATCAGCAAAAATCCCTGAAACCAAGTGGTGTCAGAAATGTTGTGTTGGTAAGTAAACTGTTCCATAGCACGTAGCTCTCTCCTGCTTTGCGTTGCGAATAAGAAAACACTGTGAGGCTGATTTTTAAATTTAGCATAAAACAGTATTCCTCCAGGGCATTCTGCCAGTAGTAGTTTATTTTTGCCCCTTAAGTAAAACAAATGTCTTGGCCATCTAGTCTCCATGTAAACTAAGCCTATAATACAGTGCCTCACACATAACAGTTGTTTTGCAAATAATATATTGACTGGATAAATGGAGAAAGTAGGATGACTTTATTACAGCACTTTATCATGCCCTGTTCTCCAAGGGGCCTGTTACTTGTCATTCACATGCTGCTTGGTAATGGCTTATGAGACTGCATTTATTCATTCCACATATTTTCATGTCTCTGATGTGTGAAACCTTATGCCTGTGGTGTGAAGCTTAAAGTCTCCCTGTTCACAAACAATCCCCGAATCCCTCCCCACCCCCATAACATTTGCATATAGCAAAACCAAAAAATTGTTTCATTTCCTTCCCTTAAAAAACTCTGAGGCTTTGTTTTATTATTTGTAAACCTGTATTTTGAGATTTGATTAATGTCTTCATGCTGTTGCAACCAAAGCATTACCGCCTCTGAACATTACTATCAAAAGCATCCTTAATCACCTGTCCTAAACATGCTGTAGCCTATCAGTTAAGCAACTTCTCCCCAAATCTTCTTAGGATCCTTCCTTTACGATCTTCCTGCCTCACCTAATCTCCCTGCTCTCATGAGACATAAAATCTTTCTTCCCACCCCCACATCCCATAACAACCACCAGTTTCATTTGTGCGTTAGACAAAACTCCTGCAAGTGATGGAGTTTCCTGCTGTTACCTGAAAGGTTTTCACCCTGTAGTCTCATTAAGAAATTGAACTAGCCGCCAGCTTTTGTTTGTTTTCAGCGCTTGCAACTACTATCGCAAGGACTTTATATTATAAGAGGACTTAACGTATACTTTTTTCCTTGACAGTGCGAAATCCTTACACAGGCCATAAGTACCTATGTGGGGCGCTTCAGACTAGCATTGTTCTCTTAGAATGGGTTGAACCAATGCAGAAATTTATGTTAATTAAGGTAAGCATGAAAAGTAATGTAATTTATTCTTAGTATAAAAGCTTATAAGTGAAATCAATTTTCCTGTTCTTAAAAAGTACACACACACACATTTTTTCCCCATTAGTTCTCAGGTTAATTTCATGATTTTGGATTATGTGTCAGGGGAGTGAAAGTCGGCCTGTGTGTTAATCTCCTCCCTGTATTACATCTCCACTTCCAGGATCAGTCACTAAAAATAGTGACACCCAGGAGGCCCCTGTCAGGCCACATCTTGTGGTGCACTTTATTCCGTAAGATCGTAAGGAGATGAGTTGGCCTGGTACAAGTTTCAACAGAGACTAGAGAAATGGTTCAGGGAAATGACAGTAGGAGCTAGAAATAGTGTCTCACATATACCATCTGATATCCAGAACAAGAGGTGTTAAAAAGCAGTGAAATGTTGTTTCAGTATATTCTCTGGTTGACCGGCTCCATCACAGCAGAGAAACAGTTGGCATTTGGCCTGAGAAGACAAGGGGTAACCATGATGAGAGGGAAGTTCTGGTCTGGGTTATATGCCTACCTGGTAATTTTCCCAGGCTTTCCCATGAATGGATTTTTGTGCCTGAGTTTCTCTAGAATCTTTAATTACTGAATATTCTTTAAAATATCTAATATTACTCAGCTATAACTTTAAATTGGAGGAAAAACTAACTTAAAGTCTGTGAAGTACAGGTTCACTCACACCAAGGAACTGCCAAAGGAATTTTTTAAAGCTGTTTCCTTTGCTATTTTATGTAAATTAATCTAATTTTTGAGCATTTGAGATCTCCATAGAAATTGAGGTCAGAGGGCGCCTCAGTGGCTCAGTCAGTTAAGCCTCTGACTTCAGTTCAGGTCATGAGCTCATGGTTTGTAAGTTTGAGCCCCACATTGGGCTTTGTGTTGACAGCTCAGAGCCTGGAGCCTGCTTCAGATTTTATGTCTCCCTCTCTTTTTCTGCCCTCCCCTACTCCCTCTCTCAATAATGAACATAAAAGTTTTTTTTAAAAAAAGGAAATTGGAGTCAGAATATAATTGTAGTGTATTCTTCTTCCTAAATTTTATAATATACCATTACGGTATTTAAAATATTGGCTTCCTGTTATTTAATTTTTATAAGAGACTAAGGAATCTATTTTTAATTTCATATCACTATTAACTTCAAAATTAACTAGGGCTGAAGAAATGAAAAAACAGTTTCAAGAATTTTGAGCTCATGGAGGTGGTATTGCCACAGATCACTGAAACAAAAATTCTTTAAACCAAGAGCTGAAGGGGAAAAATAGTCTTAAGAACTGTCTAAAACAGAGCCTCTGAATACAGCCCATTTATGGCAAAAATTGCTATGTTCTCAGCTCCTCCTCTCTTGCCTATTTCACAGAAATATACCTTATCATAAATGGAGGGGTAAAGTGTACATGGTTTGACTCATCAGCACCCCTTCCCTTCCCTGTCCCTTCCTTTACCCCTTTAGTCTATTTTAGGTATATCCTCCCGTTTCCTTTCATTCCTAACCTCTGTTAGAATGAAAAACAGTGTCATTATATCAGTGTTCATAGATACAATGTGATCAAACCTTAGGATGAATGAATTTTTTGTGTGATTTGACATGTTCTACCACTTATCCTAATACACACCGAAAGACCCTTTTCTCAGTTAAAGAAATTTTAGGTATGAAGAGCATGCAGGAGAGAATGTATACTTTGAAGACATAGGAAACTTAAAAATTACCCATCCACTTTTTCTCTTTTCCAAGTGGATAGTCCCAGGGAGCCTGGCCCTGGCTGCTGGGGCCTGATGCCAGTGTTCAAAGATACTAGACTTACAGTATAGTCTCCAGGACTTCACGCCCTTCCCACTTTCCCCTTAAAGTCCCTGTGCTCTCCCTAGGCTCTTACTCTCCTCCCTGAGTCTTAACTCGGCTCTCCTTCCCCTATCTCTGTGCTCCAAGTCCCTGTGGACATTTTGTTTCTGTATTTGGCATTATTGTGATTAATATTTATGGTGTTGCTTTTCTAATAAGTTGTGCTTAGAAATTTTTATCCTTTCTGTAGTCTTCCTTCTTCTTAATGACATTTCTGACAAGAGTTTTTGATTGATTAGACTACATTTTCATCATAAAAGTTATGTTAAAAACCTTCCCGGCAAACAATTCTGTACTTATTACAAAGCAGGTACAGTGCTGTTTAGGGAGACAAAAAATGAGTAAGATACAGTCACTGCCCTCAGGGACCATCACCAATAGCAACTGGATTTAAAGCTTTTAGATGGGAGTCCTCTTCTGTTCATGACTTAACATACAAATGTTATTATTAGAAGCTAAATAGAAATACTCAAAATCTCTTGGTTTTCTTATTTGCTGACCAAAAATAGATGAATAAATAGAAGTGTTACTTTCTACTTTATTGCTCTTATCACATTTCAAAGAGAATTATTTTAAATATTTTACCTTATTAAAAATATGATAAGATTTTATCCAAAGCCTATCCCCCAGGTAAGGGGAAAGCTTCTAGAGAGGAGGTTGGCAGTGTCGGTGAAGAAGCGTCTGTACCCGTGGAGTGGAGGCACACCCTCGTGGGCCCAGGGAAGGAAGGAATATGGGAACAGCAGGTGCACATAGAGCTTCACCTTCTAGCCTCAAGGACCACAATGTATTTTCTAACACTTTTTTTTTTGTATTTTCTGACACTTTAAGAATAATAGTTATGGTAGAACTGTTTCACCTGTTTTTCTCCAGAATTTATTTTCTTTAGAATTTACATGTTGCCAAATTAAAAAGTAAATCAAATTCAGTAGCTTTGTTAAATACTACCAATACTAACCTTTAGAGAAGTTAAATGAAATTACAGCTGATTCATAAGAGCAACAAAAATCTAAAACATATTAAGCGTGGACTTACTACCGTATAGATAAGACCCATATTTTTTGAAAAAACAACCTTTCCTAATGTGAAGAATATCATCAGCACCTCCAAACTCCCCATGGCACCCCCATCCACTATGAGTCAGCTCTCTTATTTTCCGTTTTCACTGTGTAAACGTACACCCCTAAACCCTTAAAATAAGAATTCGTTTTACCTGACTTTTCAGCAGTATGTAAGTGGAGTCATAAATTATGTATTCATTTGTGTCTGGCTTTGGCGCAGCATCAGGTTTGTGTAGTTTCTGGATAGAGCTCTAGTTTGTTCATTTTCATTGCTCTGCGATCTCCCATTGTGCGAATAGGCCATAACTTTATCTACTGTTGATGGGCATTTGCGTTCCTTTCAGTTTTTTGTTACTTGAACAGTACTGCTGTGAACGTGTTCGCATCATGTCTCCTTGCGTGTGTTACTCACATTCTCCAGCACGGGTAATGCTATTCTTGCAGGGCCCTGACAGGCACAGATAACGTAGTCAGCCGGTGTGGCCTTTCCCGCCTAGGTTCCCATCCCTCGGTGAGCGCTCGTCTGTTCCTCTTGGTAACACTCGTTACTGTCACTTGTTTCATTTTAGTCCGGTGGCTGTGCATCGTGTCTCGTAGTTTAATTTCCTGATTACTGAGGACCTTTATGTTCTCCATCTATTTTTCCAAACTTATAAAATAAATTTATGTAGTCTCTTTGTAGCAGTATAACAATACTTTTGAAATTATGTAAAATTAAAATTGGTTGCGTCTTATGTGTGAGTTGATGAATAGCATCACTTGAGCCAAAAGGCTAAATTTCTCTTTTATTTGTGGATTTTCTCATGTCCACACTTATGAGAGGAGTGTTTCTTGCTAATTAGCATTTGCACGTCTGCGCGGCTGGACAAGAGGGCAGGGGGTGTAACTGAAGCAGACTCACGTGGGGAGACAGGAGACGTTGCAACAAAGGGCCGCGGGGCCCAGGCCCGTGCCCACATTTCTCGATCTCAGTTTTCACCCGGGTTGGACAGGTGATTTACAAGTTCCCTTCTAGCCCTCATGTCCTAAAATTATGTGATTTCTTTAACTTAAAAAAATTTCAGTGTTAAGCCTCCAATCAAATACTTTGTAATTATTTTTCCTACGTCCCCAGTTTCTGTGGGACAAGAAGCAGTCCTCAGAACAGAGCGTTATTTTCCATGTTTTTGTAGAAGTAAAAACTCTCAGTGCTCTCATGAAAGGATTTGGCTTCTGTGTTCCCTTGTCTGATGTACTTTTGTTTCTGTGTCTAGCACATCGATTTCCCTATACCTTGTCCGCTCCGAGTGTTCGAAATGCTGGTGGTTCCGGAGCAGGAGTACCCTCTCGTCTGTGTTGGTGTCAGCAGAGGGAGAGACTTCAACCAGGTGGTTCGCTTTGAAACTGTCAACCCCAATTCTACCTCTTCGTGGTTTACGGAATCAGGTTTGTGATTTTTACAGAACCATTGCGGCCAGGACATACCAGTGGTTCCCACACTTGAGCACGGGTGGGAGTCCCCTGCGGGCCTGCTGGCACCCACTGCCGGAGCTCATCCCGTGGACGCGGAGCGGGGCCCGCGAGGGCGCGGTTCTGTCTGCCCCCGGCTCATGCCGGCGACGCTGACGCAGGCACCGCACCATCACAACTGCATGTACACAGACCTCGGGCTTAGAAAAGGTGACCTAAATAAAAGGAAAAACTGCATTGAGTCTAGTTTATTTTCCATTATATTTTTGTAATTGAGACATAGGTGCTGTGCAATAATTTTCATGATTTCTTTAATGATTTGTAACTGAGATACAAATTATAACTAAACAGCTACTTCTGAAATATTTGAGGATGCTTGAAAATTACTCTTTTATACAATTTGTTTTCTTCAGTTTTGATCTGCGTTGCCCAGTTGCAGAGCAGATCCCTTCTTCATACTAGTATTTCAGGAAATAATTATTTCCAGTTAATTATCTTTTTACAGAAATTTGATTATAGTTTGAAACCTTGAGTCTTGTTGGTGCAGTCAGTACGCATCGGTAAAACTTGCATTTCATGGTAAATCAATCTGATTGAACTTTTTACACTTTAAAAGAAGTGACCAGAATGGTCTTTTTTTCTTGTTTCTTAAAGCACCGTGTTTACTATGGAGCTCCTTTTGCTTTTTTGCCCTTTAAAAATAACAGTGTACAATGTTTTGCTGTAAAATTGACAATGGCCATTTAAGAAGGCCATTTTTTTTTAATGTTTTCTTATTTAGACGTGGGGCTCGAAACCATGAACTGTGAGATCATGACCTGAGGCAAAGTCAGATACTTAACCAACTGAGCTACCCAATCTTCCCAAGAAGGCAATTTTTAAAGGTCTTACAGAGGTCCTTTGTCGGGGTCTTTGGGTTCTTAGGGAAATATTAAGAAGCCAGTTTGCCGATAAATATTGATTAGTCAGGGGTTTGTTGGAAGCCTAAAAGAGTGTTCACAAAAGGAAAAAGCTTAGAGCTGAGACTTTTTTGGCACTGGAAAAAAAATGATTGCAAACACATTCACAAAAACCTAGAGACCATTACATGACTTCCTGAAGCCCAGGAAACTTGAAACGGTTTTCCTTTACGGACACATTGTGGAAGGAAAACATGGCTGGCCCTTGACAACATGATGTGGCTTCCTTGGGTCCCTCGAATTCTCCGGTCTGCATTGTCTCTTAGACACCCACCTGCTCTTTTAGACAGTGGGTGCTCTTCCTCCCTGTTTGATAGGAAGACGTTGTTGGCTGACTGATATTTTATTGTTAGTGGATTTCAGTTAATGCCTTACTTCTCCCAGGCATTCTAATTTTAAATCCCTTTCTACTAATTGTTGAATGAAGGGCCTGGTTTCTGCACAAAAGAATTTTATACAGCTATGGGTACCTTTGTTCTAAGGAGCTTCTGATTTCATTCTTCTACTGTAATGAAATCCCTTTAGTAGAAGTTAAATATGATAACTATAGTTCATCTCTGGTTTTGAGATGCTGAAGATACAAATGGAGTGAGAGAATGTATGATTAGAGTTTTGCATCATATGAAATTCTGAGTCCATGGTTTTCTAAACTCCTGACACCTCCAGTCACACATGCCCCCGATTCGATAGTAATACCTAGAGGTGGCAGCTAGGCATCAGTATTTTTTAAAGCTCTCTAGATGATTCTGGTGTTTGGTAACAAATTGATGCAAGCTGTTGGTAAAACCTTATTTTCCACTTTCTCTCCAGTAATGCTAGCCTGGCTTCCTGAGCTGAAGTTGATTGTATAGACACGTTCAGATTGTTAATTCTCACGCACGTGTATAAAAGCTACACAGAACTGATTTTCAGGAGGCATGTTCCATGTCCTTTCATCCACGCTTGGTTACAGAAGTACCAAGTCTAAAACACGTATGAAGGTTTAATGACAGGCCTTGGGTGTCCCAAGACTAATACTATAGAAGTAGAAAACAGGAGACTGTAGAGATCGTCAGACCCACTACCCAGGAAACACAAGGCCAGAAACAAAGGTCTGTAGCACAGAAATTTCAGTTTTGATGTTCATACAAAGTTTGGGGTAGCCCACTTTCACTTTATGGAAAATCATTTAAACATTCTCAGTTTGAGGGTGCCTGGTTAGCGTCTAACTCCTGATTTTGGCTCAGGTCATGATCTCATGGTTCATAGGTTTGGACCCCGCACTGGGCTCTGAGCTGATGGCATGGAGCCTGCTTAGGATTCTCTTCTCTGCTTCTCTCTAACCCTCCTCCACTCGTGCTTTCTATATAGATATAGATCTTGTATATATACATACGTATTTATAAATAAATAAGTAAATAGAATATTTTTTAAAAAAACATTCTCGGGGTGCCTGGGTGGCTCAGTTGGTTGAGTGTCCAGCTTCAGCTCAGTATCCAGCTTGCAGTTTGTGAGTTCGCACCCTGCACCGGGCTCTGTGCTGACAGCTCAGAACCTGGAGCCTGCTTCAGATTTTGTGTCTCCCTCCCGCAGCCCCTTCCCTGCACTCTCCTATTCTCTCTCTCTCAAAAGTAAATAAACATTAAAAAACAATTACAAAAAATTCTCAGTTTATAAGAACTTTGATAAATCATTACATATATTTTTTTAATTTTTTTAATGTTTTCTTTTTTTTCTGAGAGAGAGACAGACAGAGTGAGCAGGGGAAGGTCAGAGAGAGGGGAAGATATAGAATCTGAAACAGGCTCCAGGCTCTGAGCTAGCTGTCCGCACGGAGCCCGACACGGGACTCGAACCCACAAACTGTGAGATCATGACCTGAGCCGAAGTCGGACACTTTAACCGACTGAGCCACCCAGGCGCCCCTTGATAAGTCATTATAATAGAAATAATGCCTCTTTGCATTTTTATAATACTTCATACTTCTCAAAATACTTAAGAATTTCTTTTAACTCACTTGTACTGGAAGTAATTTGTCTCTCTGATGCAGTCACTCAGTAAATATTTATTGCATTTGGTGCTGGGCACTACCATATGATATACAAAGCACAGTCCCTGGCCATCTGAGCTTAAAAGCAGAAATCAGTCATAACTATAATACAGAGGATTAGACTCCCGATGGCATCACTGGTAGTAATGACAATAGTTTAGCGCTCCAGTGAGCACAGACTTCATTCAGCACCTGCATCAGTTTAGACCCAAGCACTCTGGCTCAACCAGCACATATATACAGCTAAAACTTTAAATCTGTTTCAGATTCAGTGATGTTCAGAATTCTTGTTTTTAGGTCTCTGTGCTTTCAATATTACTTTTTCATGTCAGTTTATTGAGTTTGTTTGTGTTACAGATAGCCCACAGACAAGTGTTACTCATGTAACCCAACTGGAAAGAGATACCATTCTTGTCTGCTTGGATTGTAAGTTTTTATTTACAAACATCGTATTTTTAACACCTTTCTTTTATCTTAGTTTCTGAGTGACTCTCCCCTTCCCCCTTCTTTAGGTTGTATAAAAATAGTAAATCTCCAAGGAAGATTAAAATCTAGCAGAAAATTATCATCTGAGCTCACCTTTGATTTCCAGATTGAATCAATAGGTAAGTGAAAGTTTTGTATTTCTGGTTTGATTGCAGTAAGAGCCGCTTAAAATATCTTGATAATCATCTGAAATTACAGAAATATAGTACTAAAGATACCTTTTTTAAAATACAGGATACAGTGAATATGAAGTTAATATCAGTCTTCACTTTTATACATTCTCTAAAATAGTTTAATAACTGACATAATCTATAAATAATGTTGTCCTCCTCACAGATTTGACATTTCAAAAGAAATAATTAAATACCATTTTACATAACACAGTTAGGAATTTCCATTTCCTCCAAACTCCTGTGGAGTTTCCCTGTAAGTACTTTAAAATTTAGTACTTAGTGTACTCTGTTGTACTTCTGGTTAGTATAGAAAACAAAATAATCCATTCTCATGAAAATAGATTTTGAAAAACTCTAAAACAAAATATTAAATAGAATTCCACACCATCAAATAATCGACTTTATTTCAGATAAGTAAAGATGGTTCAGCATCAGAAAACTTGTTTATGTAATACAGCACATTAAATATTAAAAGCAAACCGTCACATAACTCTCAGTAGATACACAAAAAAGCATTGAGTAAACTCCCAAGTCATTTACAATTTAAGAAAAAGAACTTCTCAGCAACTTAGGAATGAATAGAAGGAAATGTTCTTCATCTAGGAAAGCCTGTTAAAAATATTGACGTTTGGGGCGCCTGCATGGCTCAGTTGGTTGGGTGTCTGACCTTTGATTTCGGCTCAAGTCACGATTTCATGGTTCATGGGATCGAGCACCACATTGTGCACTGTGCTGATAGTGCAGAGCCTTTTTGGCATTCTCTCCTTCCTCCCTCTCTTTCTGCTCCTCCCCCATGCACAGGCTCATACTCTCTCAAATAAACAAACTTTAAAAAAATATATTTAGGGGCGCCTGGGTGGCTTAGTCTATTAAGCGTCCGACTTTCGCTCAGGTCATGATCTCGCGGTTCGTGGGTTCGAGCCCCGCGTCGGGCTCTGTGCTGACTGCCAGCTCAGAGCCTGGAGCCTGTTTCAGTCTGTGACTCCCTCTCTCTCTGACCCTCTCCTGCTCGCGCTGTCTCTCTCTCTCTCTCTCTGTCTCTCCTAGAAATAAATAAAACATTAAAAAAATTTAAAAATATATATATATTTAAAAAATAACAAAATATTCACGTTTAATATTTGGATTCCCATTAAAGAACAAGATAAGAATATCTGCTATCGGGGCGCCTGGGTGGCTTAGTCGGTTAAGCGTCCGACTTTCGCTTAGGTCATGATNTCTGCTATCATCACATTTTGACATTGTCTTACTAGACAAGTAAAGGAAACTATGAGAATTAGAAAAAAAGTAAAAGATCCTTGTTTTGTTGATAGTATGATTTATATAGAATGGATAGCTCTCTGAGTAAACTACTGGAACTAGTAGGAGAATTCAGAGTTCCTAGATATGACTAACACCAATAAATAGCTTTTTGATATTCCAGTAATTATGAAATTTTTAATAGGAAAAAATCTCATTGATGATGGCAATAAAATAAATGCAGAAATATATGTAGTCAAAATATGTTTAAGACCATTATCTAGTACATTCCAAGTTACTGTTTGAAAGTATAAAAGACGACTTGAACAAATGAACAACTATACCATGTCCGTGAATATGAGAAAGATGTCAGTTCTTTATAAGTTAAACCACAAATTTGGTACATTTACAGAGGCATCTGGGTGGCTCATTTGGGTAAGCATCCGATTTCAGCTCAGGTCATGATCTTGCGGTCCCTGGTTTGAGCCCCACGCTCACTTGCTCTCTCAGAAATAGACATTTTTAAAAAAAAATCCCAATCACTTGTTTTGTGTCACATGATAAACTGATCTAAAAATTCATGTGATAAACAAGGATTAATTCAAAATGGATGAAAGACCTAAATGTGAGACAGGAGACCATCAAAATCCTACAGGAGAAAACAGGCAGCAACCTCTTTGACCTCAGCCACAGCAGCTGTTTACTTGACATGTCTCCGAAGGCAAAAATGAATTATTGGGACCTCATCAAGATAAAACTCTTATGCACAGCAAAGAAAACAATCAGCAAAACTAAAAGGCAACTGACGGAATGGGAGAAGATATTTGCAAATGACATACCAGATAAAGGATTAGAATCAAAAATCTATAAAGAACTTAACCAAACTCAGCACCCGAAAAACAAACATTCCAGTGAAGAAATGGAAGACATGAACTGACACTTTTCCAAAGACATCCAGATGACAGACTGAGATACCACCTCACACGGGTCAGAGTGACTAAAACTAACAACTCAGAAAACACCAGATGTTGGCAAGGATGTGGAGAAAAGGGAACCCTCTTACACTGTTGGTGGGACTGCAAACTGGTGCAGCCACTCTGTGGAGGCTCCTCAAAAAGTTAAAAATATGGGGCACCTGGGTAGCTCAGTCAGTTAAGCGTCCTACTTTGGCTCAGGTCATGATCTCGCGGTTCGTGGGTTCGAGCCCCACGTCAGGCTCTGTGCTGACCGCCTGCTCAGAGCCTGGAGCCTGTTTCAAATTCTGTATCTCCCTCTCTCTCTGACCCTCTCCTGCTTACACTGTCTCTCTCTCTCAGAAATAAATAAAACATTAAAAAAATTTTTTAAATAGAATTACCCTGCGACCCAGCAATTGCACTACTAGGAATTTATCCAGAGGATACAAGAGAGCTGATCCCGAAGGGGCACATGCACCCCAATATATATATCAGCACTATCAGCAATAGCCAAATTAAGGAAAGAGCCCAAATGTTCATCGATGAATGAACGTATTAAGAAGTTGTGGTGTGGGGGCGCCTGGGTGGCTTAGTCGGTTAAGCGTCCGACTTTCGCTTAGGTCATGATCTCGCAGTTCGTGGGTTCAGGCCCCGCGTCGGGCTCTGTGCTGACTGCCAGCCCAGAGCCTGGAGCCTGTTTCAGTCTGTGACTCCCTCTCTCTCTCTGACCCTCCCCTGCTCACGCTGTCTCTCTCTCTCTCTCCTAGAAATAAATAAAACATTAAAAAAAAAAAAAAAAGTTGGGGTGTGTGTGTGTGTGTGTGAAATGAAATCTTGGCTTTTGCAACAATGTGGGTGGAACTGGAGGGTATTATGCTAAGCAAAATAAGTATCACAGGGGAAGGGAAGGAAAATTAAGATACAAACAGAGACAGAGGTAAACCATAAGACTCTTAAATACAGAGAACAAACTGAGATTTGATGAGGTGGGGAAAATGGGTGATGGGCGTTAAGGAGGGTGCTTGTTGGGATGAGCACTGAGTATCATATGTAAGTGATGAATCACTGGATTCTACTCCTGAAGCAAGACTACACTGTATGTTAACTAACTTGAGAATAAATTTTAAAGAAAAATAAAGGAAAAAAAATAAATAAAAATTTGTGTGAAAGAGCCAAAGGCCAAGAACAATAAAATAAATTTGGATGAATACTTGCCCTACTCAGTATTGAAACTTTTGTAAAGCTATCGTGATTAAGACAGTGTGGGATCAGACGGATCAGAGTAGCATCAAAAGAGAAGGCTCAGAAATGGACCTACATGTAAATGGAAATTCATACCATATGTCAATGGAAAATGGTGGACTGTTTAGTAAATGATGCTGGTGCAATTGGATATCTGTAGGAAACAAAATTAGATGTCTTCCTCACTGGATACATACAAATATATATATTAAATATGTAAACTTAAAAGCATAACTAAAATTTTTAAAAAGTATACATGCCTGTGTCCCAATAATTCTATTTCTAGAATTAGAGAATTTTGCACACGTATCAAGAAGAGGTACAGGATGTTTATTACAGATTTTTCATAATCACAGAAACCTAGAAGCAATTTAAAAGTTCATCATACTCCACATATGAAAGTTGGAAACATTTGATATAAAGTTTGACACTGTGTAGTTAATAACATGCATGAGAATGACAGGCGGATATGTCAGGGAGAAAGGAGGGGTTGGAATGGAGGGGGCTAGCGGCTCAGGCTGTACATGGATGCTGGTTGAATTTGGTTTTATTTTAAACAAAAAGGCTTATCTGGCAAAATGTTAGGATTTGAGAGTTGAATGGTAGTTATAGATGTTTCTGTGCTCTTGTATTTTTCTATAAGTTTGAAATACCTTATTTTAAAATGTCATTTTCTCAAAAGAAAAAATTTCTGTAACGAAACAATATTTTCAAAGAATCTTTTTTTCTAGCCAAAAAGACGAGTAAGTTCTGTCTGGTATATGTATATTTTTAACGTCAAAAGTAAAGATGCCATGTAAATATGGAATAGCTGATGTTACTTCTTAATGGAAGTATTGCTCTGTAAGATAGAGGGACAGAATGATGCTTATCGGATGAACTTTTGTACTATTAACAGTAACTGAGCTGTTCTTGCCTGCTAGTTTGCCTACAAGACAGCGTGCTAGCTTTCTGGAAACACGGAATGCAAGGTAGAAGTTTTAGATCTAATGAGGTAAGTAATCTTTTAAAAATTATGTCCATTAAACAGGCATGAAACTATCAAATTCTACTTCAAACAATTTTCTCTAACTTTGGAAAATCCTAATTGACATGAGGAGTACTTGATACACTCACTTTATTAATATTTAGTGGATTCTGTCTGGTGATTAGATTAAGGACGTGTGCCCTGCGGCCACCTCTCTTTCTCCACTCACCCAAACAACTTCAGTGCGTATTTTATGTGCAGCCAGACAGCTCACATTCAGAACAGGAGTTTCCTAACACTGCTAGCGGTGATTTCCTTTCACTGCTCCCAGCCTGTCACTTGGAACAAGAGTACCGATGCTGGCTCTCGCTGTCTTGAAGCACTTTTTCTACTTTGTATTTCAGAAACAATAACCAGTGGGGCGCCTGGGTGGCTTAGTCGGTTAAGCGTCCGACTTTCGCGTAGGTCATGATCTCGCGGTTCGTGGGTTCGAGCCCCGCATCGGGCTCTGTGCTGACTGCCAGCTCAGAGCCTGGAGCCTGTTTCAGTCTGTGACTCCCTCTCTCTCTGACCCTCCCCTGCTCACGCTGTCTCTCTCTCTCTCCTAGAAATAAAAAAAATAAAAAAAAATAAAAAATTAAAAAAAAAAAGAAATGATAACCAGAGTGGGCTTATAAGTAAAGGATTCCACGTTCCTCTTCAGCCACCTGGCCTCCTGTTTCTCTTACCCTCCTATACTTGGCATTTATAAGATTCTTTGCCCCTTTTTCTTCCTACTTTAATTTAACTCCAGGAACAATTTAACTCCCAAGTCCTATGACATAATTCAGTTCAGATCAACATTTCCACCAGAGAGCGCTGGGGTTACAGATATGTACTTGCCCCCAAGAATATTATAGGCTAGTGAAACCATCAGAAACTCTCCCAGTACCTCCAGATCAGTCTCAGCAGTATATTTTCTCTTGAGCATTAGAGGGAAAGGAAAACCTTTGCTCCTCAAGCAAGAAAGCTCATTTATGCCCTAATCTGTCATTCTAAGCTTAGAGCCTTTCTGCCAACCAAGCGGGCAATGTAGTAGAGTGACCACCAGCATGAGTTCCAGAACTGAAACACCAGGTTCCGGTCTCCGCTCTGCTATTTAGTAACTGCAGCCATGGCATGTCGCTTAGGTTCTGTTTGCCTATACTTTTCATTTCTGATTGGAAGATAACCAAATAGTTCTTGCTTCATTGGATGATTAAGATTAAATGAAAAGAAGTATGTACTGTGCTTGGCATAATGCCTGGTTTATAGTAAGTATTCAGTAAAAGTCGAAGGAGCGCCTGGATGGCTCTGTCGGTAGAGCATGCAACTTCTGATCTTGGGATAGTAAGTTTGAGCCGCATGTTGGGTTGTAGAAGTTACTTAAAAATAAAATCTTCGAGAAAATAAAATTTGTGGCTAATATGTTTCTAGTATTAATTCCCACAAGAGGGTTCACTTCTCAGGAAGATGTTTTAAAATCATCTGTGGGAACTGAATAGGGAATTAAGAACAGTCAACAACTAATAATGAACACTAGGCAGAGAAAGAAGGTGCCATAGGCTGGATATACGAAAGCAGTTTTTAGCAAAAGGCAAGGTTGCCCCCAAAATCACCTGAGGGGCTTCTCGAACTCTGCTGGCATCCCTTACTGAGTCCTGCTCCTCCAGAAACACCACGTCCTCCTAGTAGGCGAACCCCAGAACACGTTGAAGATCAGTCATGATGAGCACGATTACCGAAGTGAGCATGTTGTATCCTTCAGGTGTGATGTGTTCCAAAAGAGGTTGAGACTCCCTGGTTTCCAGAATAATCGTAGAGGTACTAATGGAATGGGGAGACGTTACTGCCATTATAATCTAGAATGTTTCGCATTCAATAAACAAAAGTAGTGGGTTTTTCATTCTCCTGTAGACCTATCCTTAACTCTCCAACTGGTAATTGGTCACACTGAGGACTTCCTGAAGGATGTATCTCATCCGAAAATACTATTTCAAGAGACTTGGCAGCGAGGGTGGGGGAGAGGGCATATGGAGAGAAAAATCATCTATTGAGCACGTCCTCAGCTAGGCATTATACCCACTAATGCTTATAAGAACACTGCACAATACTACTGCAGAGGAGATATTTTCTCCCCTGTTCCGCAGAAGGCAAAACCATTTCAACAAATTATACCTTGCCCAGTGTCATAGCTAGTAAGTGGGAGAACTGGGGTCCAGATTCCAGTCTTGAGTTTGTCCCATCATGCCACACTGCAACCTTTTAAGTAAAAGGGCCAGACCGAAGTGGCGTGCTGCTGCAGTGGCCTTGCTGTTGGCATTAATATAACTGACAGAAGGTTTCTGATAAATTAATGGACTGGGTGCTTGCTTTTAAATTTTTCCTTTGAGGTCTACAATTTGTTTGTTTCAACATTTTATTTAAATTCCAGTTAATTAACATATAGTGTAATATTAGTTTCAGCAATAGAATTTAACAATTCATTTACATATAACACCCAGTACTCATCATAACAAGTGCCCTCCTGAGTACCCATCACCCACTTAGCTCAACCCCCTGCCCACCTTCCCTCCAGCAACCTCGAGATCTATAATTTAATAAGTAAATGGTTTTCCTATTCTCCTATTTAATGATTAATTCAAAATTAGCTATGTCTTTCCTAGGCTAACAAATTGATGTATCTCTGTGCTGACTTAACAAGTTAACAGTCATATAGGCATCTGTTTTCATCTTAGGAATTATATTGCTTTTCTGTAGAGTTATACATTAAACGCCCACATAAAATGTTGTGCCTTTAATTTCAGAAATTAAATTTATATTTTAATTGAACAGGTCACACAAGAAATTTCAGATAACACAAGAATTTTTAGACTGCTTGGATCTGACAGGTATGGAAAGGGGTTGTATTAAAAACATAGTATTAAATGTGTTTTATAAATCCAGCATGAAACTGATTTCTTTTTCAAGGGAATTGAAATTTCTACAGTAATATATTCAACATTGTATTTTTCACAGTAAAGAACCCACAAGTCAGGAAATTATAAAGCCTTTGAGAATGTACCTGCTCTTCCAAATAACAGGAATATATAGATGTGTCAGTACTAATTTTGCATTAAACGTGCTGTCTAAAGTAAGATTTACATGTAGCACAAGAAGGAAGAAATACCATGTGCTAACAAAACCTTTTGGTTTTAGTGCCAAATAGAATTTTTAGGTTCTATTCTGATATATTTCCTGATTCTTGAATGACAGATTGTTTTATACTTTACGAGAATAAGTTCCCCAAATTATTCCAAAAACAGGTTTACCATCCCCCGACCCCCTGACTCTTAAAACAGCACTGGCTTAGAGGTGGGAGGTGGTGGGCAGCAAAATTACCTACCGGAGCTGGAATTGGTTCTTTAATCATAGTGATTTGGAAATGATTGTCTGCCCACAAATCAAATAAACAAGTATTTATGGAGGCACAAAATGAAGAAGCAATGGAAAATGTTTCTGCTAACATTAGTTTTCAAGAATAACTTTGTTTTTCTTCGTGTTTTTCGTTGTTGTTTATTACTTTTAGGGTCGTGGTTTTGGAAAGTAGGCCAACTGATAACCCCACGGCAAATAGCAATTTATACATCCTGGCGGGTCATGAAAACAGTTACTGAGCAATGTTGTGCTGCGACAGCTAACGCCAGAAAGGAAGGACACTACGGGGATAGCGTTAACGACTGCTTGAAGCTGTACAAAGGCTGCAGTGACCTGGCTTCAGTTACTTGTAATTTATTGTGGCATGAGAGAGACGGGGCAAATTTCTGTTTTAAGTGGTAGGGATATATTTAGCATATTGAACCACACAAGTGCTTAATTCATTGTTATGTAATCTTTGTACATATAGGCAGTATTTTTCTGTGAAACTTCATATTGCTGAAGACATACACTAAGAATTTATGTAGATAATGTACTTTTATGAGATGTACAAGTGACTGTCTTATCTGTACAGATGTAAATGTTGATAAAAAATGCAATTGGGGTTAATATTTTAAGAATTCTTTAGTATATTCTTGGGTGTGGCTATATTACAACATGGGATGCTGGCGATGAAACAGTACATTTAACACTTGTATTTTTATTATGTAATTTAGTAATATGAATATAAATCTTGTAACTTTCAAAATTGTAATGGAGGCTATAATCATTTTATAATCTTGTTTTTAATTTTAATGCAAGTACACTGGTGTTTATATTTGCACAGAGTATTGATATGTGATGTATTAAGTCACAAAAGTAAGCTGTGACAATGTCAATATGCATTTGGATCCACAACATCTTTTTTAAATGTATTTGGATTGTTTTCTATGTGAAACAAACCAATTAACCACCTGTTGTAGTAACTGGTCTTTTTATATTTAAGCAGAATCCTGTAAGATTGTTTGTCTGTGCTTGAAAATATACCTTTGAAAAAATTTCGAATCACAAAATAGCGGTACCGTGATGTAACACTGCAATGGTTGTCCAAATTACAGTATGCACAAAGAATAAATCAGCATTATTAGAGTCCGCACTAAACATTTCATATAATCACATTGAAGAACTATAACATTCCATCAAATGGAGTGGTTCAAATTTCTAGTGGGATTTTTACTTTGGTTGGCCTTATTTTATGCTCATTTTCTATTTCTTTTAGAGTATTAACACATGGCCAAAATAATTTAGTTACTACCTCATACGAACAATACAATGGTTACTACACATCACAGGAACCTAGTTTTGGGTTAAAGTCATTTTTGATTGCTTTTTTCCAATGGAATATGTATATACCAAGTTTTAGCAAAAATGCACACTTTGGCTCTTTTTTGGTATATGTTCTTTATATTTTAATGTGGGTATATACACTAGGAACAAACCAAATTGTGATTTATGGTCTTCATTTATTTTAATTGATAATGCTTTTAAATATGTTTCTGATTGTACATAGTGTAAAATAAACATGTTTTTTTAACATGCGGTTGTACAGTAGTTTGTTATCTGGCTTAGTCTGTATAGAGTAAGACTAAAATATATTAAGGAGAAAAAAGTGTTTAATTATTCTGCATTGAATCCTTACATACCCATTCTGGTCCCTCAGATATTTTTATTTGATGTATCATCTCAATTTCGTAAAGGGGCATCTTCAATAGAATATTCAACTTTCTGATAAGGAAAAACGAAACATTCATAGTTTTAGGGAGCAGGTGTTGGCAAACATTCCTCATCCCAATCCTGTTCACCACCTGTTTTTGTAAATAAAGTTTTATTGGAACACCACACCACATACTCATTTATGTGCTATGACTGGGTTAGCTGTACAGTGACAGGTGAGTGGTTGCAAGAAAGCTGTATGGCTTACAGAGCCTTAAATATTTACCATCTGACCCTTTATAGAAAATTTCTGCCGACTTCTGGGTTACAGAAAAGAAGGGGGCAATGTTGGGGAATGCAGTTCTGGAGGCTAAGGAAGGGGACACTTGGGTAGGAAGAACTGGATTGTGTCATGAGGTACCATTTCTACTCTTGCTAGTCCACTACCCTTCTTTGTGACTTTACGTAATTTACTTGACTCTAGAACAGTTTCCTTATTTTAAAACGCAACTTCTAAATCGTACAGGAATAACGTTATCATCAGTTGTTGAAAAACAGAATCATGGAAAAAATTTTCAAGAAATCAAGATTCCGTTCTTGGCATTTATTGACAAGGCAGTGCCTTTTTCTGGGCCACTGTTTTTTTTTAGTTTCCAAGTCCTATATGCTATATAAAGGGCCACATCT
>NW_027530016.1:2188329-2201717 GCF_008692635.1 Crocuta crocuta
AAAAAAAAAAAAAAAAGTCAACCATCATATTTAATTGTCAAACACTTAGAATTATTTCCAGAAGTGCAGCTGGTTTGTATGCTACTCGGGCTTTTTAAAAATATGGACCCCTGGAATCACTCCCTGGGGGTGAGGCCCAGTGACATAATCTTTTTATAAAATTGTACAGATTTTTCAGATGTGCAGCCCCTGTGTGGGAAACACTGATCGACTTGAATTTAAACCAGTTTTCTGAAGATGATCCAAGGATCACATGCCTCAGAATAATCTGATGACCCTTAAAAATGCAACTTTGTAGCTCTACCTAGTAGATTCAGATTAAGGATCTTTATTCACTCAAAAGGAAAAGAGCCATTCACCTAGATGTTGGAAACAATGTATTTCATCTTCATTGAACAAGCTATCTTGTTAGCTAGTTTTTTAGATATTAGTGTTGAAATGAGACTGGTTGTTTCACAGGCCTGTTGCCATCATTCAGCTTGCAAGTGTGCCTCTGATTTCAGAAGAGATCCAGGAATAAAGGACAGTGGGTTTCACCATTATTAGAGATGAAAATGTGTGCTATACAAAATAATAGGTAAGTGCTAGAGTATGACTTGAGGGAATATGGTAAGCGCCCAGTGCTGTGTGCCAGGTGACTATCCTACATGCTTTATATAGATTCTACCACTGGAGTGCCACAACAGCCCTGTGGCTAGGGTATTGTTCATGCCATTTCACAAATGAAACCGAGAGGCACATACATCTTAAATAACTTGCCTAAGAATAAAGCTAATAAGTGGTAGAGCGAGGATTTAAACCCAGGCCACTTGGTTCAAAGTGTATACTCTTTACTAAGTATGGATTACACAGAATACAAGCAGTGTACATATCCACTGCCCTCAAATACACAGAAGCATCTTCCCCCCAGGAAGTTAGATTTATTTCTCCAGGAGTTGGATTCCAAATCCTGATTTTCACTATGTCTTGCAACAAGAGAAATTAACCTGCCTTAATTTACTGTTTCTTTGCCAAAAGCATTTTCTTTATTCAGAGTGTTTTGTTACTAGAATATTTTATTTGCATAACTTTACAACTAAAGTGTATTAAGTAAGTCTAGTCAAAAGTCGTTGCAAAGACTGTGTGTGTGAGATAGTCGATTATTTAACCAACTTCTACTGATCACTTTCAGTGTATCCAGGTACTAACAGATGGAAAAGGCATCATTTCCAAGGTTCAAGGACCTCATTTGGATGAAAACCAATAAATGTAAAGAAAGGTACAAAGGCTGCACCAAATTCTGATTTGGGAAAAGGAAAGCCTTTATGTAGAAAGTTATATGTAATCCAGGTTGTTGATGGATGAAGAGTTTATCAAGTACAGGAGAAACGGGTAGTCAGCTGTAGGCTAGACCTTGAATGCAGGTGCTGGGACCAGTGGTGGAACCGTGATGATAAATGCAGCTGAGTGTAGGGCGCCTGGAGCACAGCAACGGGGGCATGAAGCTAGAAAGCAAGGTTGGGCCTGATGATGGAGGGCTTCCGGATGAGAAAGGAGCTACTCTAGTAGTCCAGAGTTTCAGGAACTTCATAGATCAAACACATGACCATGAAAACGGGCCGCTGGGTTTGTGCATAGGCGATCACCTGTGTCCTTATTGAGAAAATTTTCCATAGCATGATGAAGGCAGAAATGGGTAGATGGGAGTTCTCTGGGAGTAGGCTTGGTCTTGAAGGAGAAAGGAGATAAAGGTTATTTCTGGCTTTGTTTTCTAAGCAAATGAAGGCAACGGAGAACAAGATGAGAAAAAGGGAGCAGAGTGACGCGAAAGAAGAAGGGGAAATAAGGCCAACCTAATTCCGGCATGATGGGGAGCATTTTGTTGATGCTAAAGTATGTATGTGCTCATTAACAATTTTAAGTTCATATTTGGAAACAAGAAGGGTAAGCTTTGGCAAAAATGATATTGTCCAGTGTTCATCACATTATTTGCCTGACTTGCTTCCCCACTGGGTGGCAAATTGGTCTCCTGAATCAGCCCCACATACTACTACCGTGCTTGCTGAGTTATGAAACTGGCAGCAAAGTGCACCACAGCTAATAGCTGCTTGTCTCGGAAAAGCCTCCAGAAGTTTGCCGAAAAGCTATTTGGACAATAAAAGCAGGACTGAAAATTACTAATAACAGAGGACCTGACAAACTTAAGAGCTCTGCCTTGGCGAGGAAACGGCCTCATTTCAACGTTTACGTGTGCTTAATTTTAGTGCTCTTGCGGACTCGGAGAGGAACAGGACTCGTACAATCACAGTGTTGCTGGGAAAGTGGTTTAAATGTGTCCGGAGCGCCTTCTTCAGGGCCCCATCGGGGTCCGAGCCGAAGCCCCTGCTGCGTCCGGACTCCGNNTGTGTGGCCTGGAAGCTGGGCTGCCATTGAAGGGTCGAGGCCTCTTTAGAGACCTGGAAATAAAGAGGACTATCTATGCCAAGCTTCCAGACATGCGTACATATGAAATATAGGGTTTAAAAAAAAAAAAACAAAATTAGTTTCTTGGGTCATATAAACTATATGGACTTCTGGTTTCCTGGGGATTGCTTTCAATTAGTCTGTACTGTCACCAAGACAAGTTTATTAACAGGTGTGTGTACTTCTGAGGTTCTGTAATTCAGGATTGTGTTCCTAAGACGGATGTAGGTGGGTTTTGTAGCCCACCTTCGCGATCCGTTTTATCAAAGAGGAATACTGCAGGCTTGGTTGCACTGGAAACCGTAATAACAACATGGCACGTTGTGACTTGAAGCCTGCAGAATCCAGCTCGGCTGGCCTGGTCTTGAAAAGGTCTCCTTTCCCCCTCATTCCTGACGCCACCGCTTTCACCAGTTTCTTAGAAACCTTAGAAAACTAGTATTTTTTTCACCCCATTACTCCCCCGTTTCTTAATTTTGCNAACGATCTGCCTCCCAGTGTTTCCTCTGTTCCTATGTGCACCCCTTCCTTAAGACTAAGGAAATTAAATAGAAAACTTTCGAAGAATTTAATGATCCACTCAAGTATCTTATCTTTCTGTATTTGCCAGTGGGCCCAAGTCTATATCTGTTTTTGCCTTTGTACACAGAACTTCATGAATTTAACAGATATTTGGTAAATTTTGAAGTCAGGAGGCTTCAAGATATATATAGTCAAGATATATATATGTATATATACATGTATATGTATATAGGATACACATACATATATACATATAAGATATATATGTATATAGAATATACATATTCAGTTGAATATATTCAGTTGAAGGTCACTAATGACTATGAAAAATAGTTTCAACCAATTTCATCTATTCCCTGGCAATAGCTATATCACTGCTTAATCTTGATTTCCTGCCCAGATACTATCTTAAAACCAAAACGCGATTATTTCCTTTGCTTAAAAGAGAATGTCATTTCACATATTTAGTGGAAACGTTAGAGAATAAAATGACGGAGAGACTCCAATCGGTTGAGCGCCTGCCACGTGCCAGCCAATGGGCTAAGAATGCAGTCAGGTGTAAAGAATAATGCGTAAAAAAAGGAGTGGGAAAGTCACGAACACAGTATGTGTGCAGAGAGAGTCTGCTTTTGGGGATTGGGGAAGGCTAAGGGAAAGGACATTTGAGTTGAATTCCAAAGATGAGGATTTCAGGGTCAGACCTCCCCAGCAGTGGCATAAACAGAGACAGATCTGACAATGTCTGGGGAGGAATCAGAGGAGCATTGTGGGAAAGGTCCATTGGGACCTCAAGCCCACAGACCGTGAGATCGTGACCTGAGCTGAAGTCAGACACTCAACCGACGGAGCCACCCAGGTGCCCCGTGGATACAAATGCCTTAACTATTGTTTTCTTCAGTCTCTGGCTCTCTTCATTTTCTCAATGGGTCAGTTTTTTTGAAAAGCAAAAGATTTTAATTTTGATGAATTCCATCTTACCATTTTTTTCTTTTATGCATCATGCTTGTGGTGTCATATCTTAGAAATCTTTGCCTAACTTAAGGCCACAAAGATTTTTCTCTTATCTTTTTGCTAGATGTTGTACAGTTTTAGCTCCTGCATTTTGATCTGTGATGCATTTTGAGTTAATTTTGGTATATGTGTGAGGTCTTTACATTTTTTTGTTTTTATTTATTACTTATGTACACTAACTGTCCTAGCATCATTTGTTGAAAACAATATTCTTTTTTCATTGAATTGCCATGGCATCTTTGCGAGAATCAATTGACACTAAAGAAAAGGGCCACTTCTTGACTCTCTATTCTGTTTCACTGATAACGTATGTCTGTCTTTATGCCAATGCCATATTCTTTTCATTTACTATAACTTTATGGTAAAATTTAAAGTCAGATGTTGTAAGTCTCCCAAGTTTCTTTTTATTGCAGTTGCTTTGGCTGTTCTGGGTCCTGTGAGTTTCCACACCAATCTTAGGCTCATCTTGTCCATTTCTATCCCCCACGAAGAGTCTATTGGGAATCCATTTTTGTTGCTTTTGTTGACTTTTTCTCCCTCCTTGAGTATCAGGAACACTTTCCTTTTGCTTAGCCTCTCTCGTAATGTTTTCATTGAAAACTGGACATTTTAGATAATACATCAAGGCTGGATTCCAGTTTTCTCCCCTGAGGGTTTTTTTTGCGGGTTGGTTTTTGCGTTTGCAACCTGCCTGTATTCCAGAATCTACCTCCTTCCGACTGTGTGACGGTTGGTGTCTGCGTTCCGTGTTTTAATTATTTTAGTCAATCAGCCCTCAAATCTGCCTCGGCGTTCATGTCCCCCAAGACCTTATCAGGTCTTCCCTCCGCCGGCCTCAGCGCTTCCCTGTCAGCCAGAGGTAAGCGGAAAGCCAGCCTGGCCCTTCTACGGCCTTCCGCTTCCACGACCTTCCCATAAATTGTTGGCCAGGCCGCAGCTCGCTCCAGCCGGAACTGCGTCCTAGGGTTTGCAGAGCTGTGGGGCTTTCCCCCATTCGTTGCCTGCTGAATTTGTAAGGGTTTTCCTGGCAGCACAGCCACAGGGTTTCGACCCGTCACAGGCTGGGGCCTCTCCAGCACACCTTCTCTTGGAGTGAGGCTTCCGGCTCGTGGCCAGTGCGCAGTAGCCGCGCTGCACCTGCTGAGCGGAGGGGTGAGGGCAGAGGAGGCGGGGCAGCAGCCCAGGCGGGAAGCCCCCGACTCGCACTGTTCTTAAGGCGAGTTCTAACTCATCGTGAGTAAATACTTCTCCATTTGCGTTTTTTGCCTTTGGTTGCTTTCCAGAGCCCCCAAATTGGTATGCGTTGGTTTGGGTTGTCATTTCAGTTGTTTTGACAATTTCCCCTGGTCTTGTGTTTTAGGAAGAGAATTCACCAACCCCTTCACCCCGCAGTAGTCGAAGTCTGACCCCCGGTGCCTTTTGGGGGGATTTTTAAAATATAAGCTTTATTTCTTATACAGAAACCGCTTTAAATTCTCAACCTTAAACAGGTAAATTTTCATAAACTCTTGTTTTTCTAGAAAATTATCCATTTCATCTAAGTTTTTAAATACATCTTTATAGACACCTGCATGGGGCGCCTGGGTGGCTCAGGCGGTTAAGTGTCCGACTTCTGCTCAGGTCGTGATCTCGCGGTTCGTGGGTTCGAGCCCCACATCGGGCTCTGTGCTGACATCCAGCTCAGAGCCTGGAGCCTGCTTCCGATTCTGTGTCTCCCTCTCTCTCTGCCCCTCCCCCCTCCCTTTCTCTCTCAAAAATAAACATTTAAAAATAAATAAAGATATAGATGCCTGCAGAGTAGACTCATGATTTTTTAAAAAATTGTTCTGTTTTGGTTTATTACCTCCTGTTATTTCTTATTGTGTATATTCGTTCTTTCTCCCCTTTTTCTTGAATATGCTAGTTATAGGTTTATTTTTTTTTTCAAGGAACTAGGATTTGGGTTTATTAATTAGATCTATTATTTCTGTATTCTCTATTAATTTCTGCTTCAATGATATTGTTTCTTGTGCTTTGTGTTGGTCTATTTTGTAGTTCTTTTTTAGATTACTGCATTTACTTATTATTTTTACTCTTTTATCTTTTCTTCTATATTGTTTTGATCCCTGGATTTTTCTTCTTTCAATTTCTATATGTCAGGGTGTCTCAACCATAGCACTGTGAACATTTTGGATAGATCATTCTTTCTTGTGGGGCTCCATCCTGGGATAAATATTTAGCAGCATCCCTGGCCTCTACAGACTATAACAATCAAAAATGTCCCCAGACATTGAAAAATTCCTCTGAGGGCCAAAATCACCCCCAGTCGAGAACCCCTGCTTTAAATGTATCCCATTGATTTTGATATGTAGTGTTTTCATTATTTTTTTTCAGTTCCATTACTTCAGTTTGTATTTCCCCCTTTACCCAATAGGCCTTTAATTGAAGGCTTTTAAAGTTTCTAGGTAGGTCTTTTTTTATTATATATGTATCTTTTAAAAATTGTATTAATTTTTAGTTTGATAGTTTGTGCTCAGAATGTTTTTATAATACTTCTAGTCTTGGGAACTTTATGATATGTGCTTGAGAAGAAGATTTTACATTATCAGAGTATAAAATTCAATATATCTCTCAAAGATCTACCTTATTGGTTATATTGTTTAGGTCTTCTGCATAGTTACGTTTGTGTGTGTGTGTGTGTGTGTGTGTGTGTGTGTGTGTGTGTTTCCATTGGCCTTGCCTTTTCCTGAGAGTGGTGTGTTTCAGTGTCATGATTAATGCAAGTCTCCTTACATGTCCTAAATAAAGCTTCTGCTTTATAACAGTGATTGCTATGTTATTTGGGGGCTGTTGTATCTTTATTGTGAATCGTGGCTTTAAGGATTAAAAACTGCCCCTCTTCTGTTCTACTTAGTGCTTCATATAGCTTTAATTCTATCTTGTCATAAATCTCCTTTTTTAATATTTCCATTTGTCCTGAATATCTTTGTTTGTCTTCTTATTTTTAACCCTTCTGAATCACTTTGTCTTAGATGTATCTCTTGCATATAGCTTATAGTTGAATCTAGCTTTGTGAGCCAAATTGAAATCTTTTTCATTTAATGAATGAGTTAGGCCCACACATATTTATTGATATAACTGATATCAGTCTCTACCCTATCATATTGTTTTATATTATAATTTTTACATGTATAATGTTAACCCTGTGTTCTTTCTCTATGTATTGTGTTTGATTTTCTTAGACTTCTTTGGGTATGTTTTTTTTTTTAATGCTTTCAGTCCGTTTTCTTATTTAACCTTTTATTCTCTGGTTTGTCTGGGTTTTTTTTCAAGTTTATTTATTTATTTTGAGAGAGAGAGAGAATGCTCATGTGTCGGAGGGGCAGAGAGAGAGACTTCCGAAGAAGTCTGACACCCGACATGCTGACAGCGTGGAGCCCGATGCAGGGCTCGAACTCACAAACCGTGAGATCATGAGCTGAGCCAAAATCAAGAGTCAGATGCTTAATTGACTGAGTCACCCAGGTGCCCCTGGTTTGTCTGTTTTTAATGGTGTATTTTACTCCGATCTATTCAGTTATCAATTTATTCTGCTTTCTTCTTTCCCTTCCCATTTTTTAGACATATCTTTAATTGCATTACCTCTACATTGTCAGCACTTCTAACTTTTGTATATTTTTCTCCCACCCCTGTCCCCACCTTTACTTTAGTTGTCAGTTAAATATATTAAATGCTCACCACAAATCTCTTCCTGAAGTTTTCCCAGTCAGCTCTTGGCTGGGTGAAAGTTATCTTCTTGTAGATCCTTTGAGAGGGCTCGTGAATACAATGTTCCTGGAGGGCTTGCGTATTTTAAACTGTTTATCTATGAGTTTGCTACTTGAAGGACAGCTTGTTTGAGTGTAAAATCCTTGGCTTTCAGTTTCTTCTCTTGAATCTCTTGCAAAGGCCGCTGTTGCCCTGTGTTCTCTAGACAAGGCTGATGTCACTCTCATTCTCTTATCCCTACAGGCTATGAGAGTACTTGCTTTGATACTTTTCTTCAAATATGTCTGAGTCGATTGTTCAGATTCAGTTTTCCCAACTACCTGACGGGCCCTTTCAGTATGTGTACTCTGATCTTATTTCGGGGCCAGAAAACTTTCATGGATTATACTTTCAGCTATTCGTTCTGTTCCACCACTTTGTTTTCTTCTTCAGAGACTCTAATTACATGTGTTGGGTCATCTTTTCCTGTCTTCCATTTCAAGCACTTTCTCTCTAAACTCTTTTACTTTTTCTTGATTGTTGTTCTTTTTTAAATGTTCCTTATTAAGTTTTCGTTGGGATCTATTCTCTGATTGCCGTCTTGTTCTTTAGCCTTTATTTCTGAGATGATTTTCTTTTTCTTGTCTTTCTTTCCTGAGTTCAGTCAACTGTCTTTTTGTTGTTGTTGTTGTTGTTCACTTCTGGTCTTATTTGAATTTCTGATTCAAAGTGGCTCTTCATAGCTCCAGATGAATGTTTGGAGATATTTAAATTAGTTTGGAGTGTTGTGTTAGTTTTCTTCATTAGTGAGGTATTTAGTTAGTTAACTTCATTGTTAGGTATTTTGGACATGATTTTCATCAGCTGAAATGTTCCATTCTCATTTCTGTTTTCTTCCCAGAGTACGTTTGTATGGAGACCACTTTCCTCTATTTGATTTCCTGGGCAAGTTTTGGCTTGTAATAGTTGACAGCAATCGTAGGTCAAGAGAGTCCTCTCTGTCACTGTACCAAAGTGCACTTCTTTACTGAGTAGCACTTTCTTTAATGAGTAGCAGTTTTTTTTTTTAATTAGTGGTGAAGAGAAGATTTGCACGCCCATCAGTTTTAGGGTTCTCTTTTGTCTTGCAGGGGCACAAATTTTCCCTCCTGCTTCTTTTACCCTTCACTCTTCAGTCTCTGACAGAGATTGGAGAAGCCTCTCCCTTCACTCTTGCCCTTCTCTTCCCCAGTAGTGTCACACTGACTGATGCCTTCTCAACATCCGTAACTTTTAAGTCCCTTTCCTCTGGTGACTGCTCTGATCCACCTAGACACCGTCAGTATTTTTGCACTTGTGATGTATTTTCTCTTTGTGGGGCAGGGAAGGGACGATTTTAAGTCTCTCCCAGGCCCTTCATTTCCTCTTCTCTTTCCTTTACAGCTTGTCCAAACCCCACCGCATTCCCGCATTCATTCTCTGCAAAGGCTTCTAGTGGGACCCTGAGAACTATCTCTTCCAGAATTTGGAGTTTACTTTTCTACTTCAGTTCTTAAATTCCTCTTGTCTTTCCTGTTATGTTGGAAGCATTTTATTTATGTGTGGGTTTTTTGTTTTTTTTTTTTTAAGTTTTAAAGTTTATTTTGAGAGAGAGAGAGAGCAGGTGGAGTAGGGGCAGAGAGAGAGAGAGAGAGACAGAATTCCAGGCAGGCTCTTCACTGTCAGCACAGAGCCAGATGCAGGGCTCGAACTCACAAACTGCGAGATCATGACCTGAGCCAAAATCCAGAGTCAGATACTTAACCGACGGAGCCACTCAGGCGCCCCGACAGTTATGTGGTTTTATTGTTCTGGTTGCTTTCTACAGCTTTGTGAAAGACACGTGACGAGATTAGAGTTAGGCAGCCATCCCCACCCTTAGCTACCTCAAAGTTCCCCACCAAATACATCTTTACAAACCATTTAGGTATAATGTGGAGCAGGTGTGTGAACTTTGGGTAAGGGTAGAGGATGAGGAAGGAGGCGTTTGGTTTAGAACACACCGATTTTGAAACGATTCTGTTTGTGTAGAGATAGTCATCAAACAGATAGTTGGGCTGCGCCTCAGATAAGAGATTAGAACTTACTGCTTCTTAAAACTCTGGTAGAGTCCTAGGAAGCTGGAATTAAAACCATAAATCCCTTGAGGAAGTTCCTGTTGCGGTCTAACTCCTGTCCGCATGCTCAGACCTATCCTCCAGGAACACAGAAGCACTTTAGAAAGCACATACCATTGGGGCGCCTGGGTGGCTTAGTCGGTTAAGCGTCCGACTTTCACTTAGGTCATGATCTCGCGGTTCGTGGGTTCGAGCCCCGCGTCGGGCTCTGCGCTGACAGCCAGCTCGGAGCCTGGAGCCTGTCTTCGGATTCTGTGTCTCCCTCTCTCTCTGACTCTCCCCTGCTCACGCTGTCTCTCTCTCTCTCCCTCCTAGAAATAAATAAAACATTAAAAAAAAAAAAAAAGCACCTACCATTTGGAGGTCACCAGGTAAAGTACTGGGTTGGTTTTTTTGGGGTTTTTTTTGGTGTTTTATTTCATCATATTCAGAAGTTTGGTTGATGTGACTGAGAAATCTAAATATTAGTCTGAGAGCTCAATCATTATCGAACCAGTTAGAAAAATAAATCATAGATCAATAGATCAAAATATGTGACTAGTGGGAAATAACATAATACATAGACTTAAACCATCATATGTAAGCTTTTTGGCGTATTCGTATTTTCTTCTAGTAACCATAGGGCTTATCAAGTAGGTTAAGTTCACAAATCCACAAAGATCTATACTAATAACTTTCCAAAGCAAATTCCTAGTTTCTACTGTTTTCTTTTCTGTCACCTATAACTAGGCTAAAGAACAAATCTATGCATGCTATATCTGAGCATATTTTAGATAATAATATCTATATTAAAATACAGTATAACTGATAGAGTTTTCAGAACATAATCGGTGATGAATTTTCCATGTGTTATTTAAGTGTGTATGCTTCAGTTTTCTCCCTTTAAGAAGAAAGACAATAGAATCTACCAAAAAAGTTAAAGCATTGTAAAATAGTTCAGTAATAGTCATTTCCCCAGGTAAACATTTCCCCAGGTGTGTATTTCTATGGTGATGAGTGAGAGGAGATGATTTCTTTCTCCACTGAGACATCTGTGGGTGGAAAAGATGTTAGTGAAGTGAAAGAAAGAAAGAAAAAGAGAGAGAGAGAGAAAGAAAGAAAAGAAAGAAAGAAAGAAAGAAAGAAAGAAAGAAAGAAAGAAAGAAAGAAAGAAAGAAAGAGAGAGAAAGAAAGAAAGAAAGAAAAAGAAAGAAAGAAAGAAAGAAAGAAAGAAAGAAAGAAAGAAAGAAAGATAGAAAGAAAGAATACTCATTNATCTGTGGGTGGAAAAGATGTTAGTGAAGTGAAAGAAAGAAAGAAAAAGAGAGAGAGAGAGAAAGAAAGAAAAGAAAGAAAGAAAGAAAGAAAGAAAGAAAGAAAGAAAGAAAGAAAGAAAGAGAGAGAAAGAAAGAAAGAAAGAGAAAGAAAGAAAGAAAGAAAGAAAGAAAGAAAGAAAGAAAGAAAGAAAGAAAGAAAGAAAGAATACTCATTTGACATGAGAAATCGAAAAAGTGGTCACCTCTTTTACTTGACAGTGTATTAATACTAAGACCTGGATAAGATGGTTCTCCAAACTGTGCATGCTTTTGAATTAACCGAGAGGTGGCATAGCCTCGTCATTGAACTTGATCTCTAGAGTGTGACCCCCTGGGTTCTATCTAATTCAGCGTTCTAGCTTCACGTTGCCTCAGTTTTCTCATCCATATAATCGAGTAAAAATAGCACTTACTTCATAGAATGGCTGTGCAAAGTATATGTAATTTTCTTAGGACACTGTTATTTAAGTGCCAGCTCTTATCACTATTAGATTATATTAAGATTCTGCTGGATAAAGTGGGGTGGGATTTTTGAGACTTAGGTGAATTTTTACACTTTTAATTCCTACACTAAATTACTTAGTTATGGTGGCCTTATTTTTACTTAACACATAATCCAGTCACCACAAAATTCACAAATGGGTGCTGCAGGGCCAACAAATTAAATATTTCCATGGAAATCATTATGGAAATGAAAGCATTCATGAAAAATCAGAGAGATCTGTCTTCTTTTTTCTGCTTCTTATTTTCTTTGGGAGCTAAGAATTTAAGGATCTCTTCCTTCATACATATAAAAGCTAAGAGCTGGAAAGATTTTGTCACTGTTTTTAATGGCTGCTTTATTTAACAGTCCACCTCTGCTCTTTCCTCTGTCCACCAGGTGGAAGTCTAGCACTTTGTACCATGTCTCTTCTCAGTTCTTCCTAGCCCTCTAGTCAAATGGGTGAGCAGAGAAAAGAGAAACAATGTATTCAAGAGTATAAACTGTTCCTTCAGCTGGATTTTACAGCATCATATTTTAATCACTTACTTGAGGATCATGAAAATAGACTAAATAAGATTCCTTTCCACAAATTCCTCAATTCAACTGAAGTAAATGCAGACCCGTTATAAGAAACATATGAAGTTTTGGGGCGCCTGGGTGGCTCAGTCAGTTAATGTCCGACTTCCGCTCAGATCATGATCTCACAGTTCATGAGTTCGAGTCCTGCATTGGGCTGTCTGCTGTCTGCCTGTGCAGAGCCCACTTCAGTTCCTCTGTCTCCATCTCTCTTTGGCCCCACCCCACATCTCTCTCTCTCTCTCTCTCTCTCTCAAAAATAACATTTTAAAAAACTTTAAAAAATCAGAGCACCTGGGTGGCTCAGTGGATTGAGCATCTAACTTCAGCGCAGGTCATGATCTCATGGTTTTTGAGTTCGAGCCCCACACCCAGCTGTGTGCTGACAGCTTGGAGCCTGGAGCCCGCTTCAAATTTTTCTGTGTCTCCCTCTCTCTCTGCCCTTTCCCACTCAAGCTCGCGCTCTCTCTCTCTCTCTCAAAAATAGATAAACGTTAGAAACTTTTTAATAAAAAATTTAAAATAAAGACATATATGAAATCTTTCCAGTAGCTCAAAGAGCCACATTAAGACTGAACTAAACTACCAAAAGAATGGTCAAATCTTCCTAGGTGTATTTAAAATTAATTGATGGAAACAAATCTCTGGCATCCTGAGTAAATTGGTTTTATGTCAAAGACTGAGAACATTGTCCTTGATAACTTGATGAAGCTGACTCATCTGATTTTCCAGGTGCACCATTGTGCTGCAAGGCGGTCAACACAGTAACTTAAGTCACCTCAGCCATAATGGAAAAGTATGAGAAACTAGCCAAGATTGGAGAGGGGTCCTACGGGGTTGTATTCAAGTGCAGAAACAAAACCTCCGGACAAGTGGTAGCTATTAAAAAATTTGTGGAATCCGAAGATGATCCTGTCATTAAGAAAATAGCACTAAGAGAAATACGTATGTTGAAGGTAGGTTAACTCTCTCTGTTTATCTCTAACCTCCTGGTATCGGATGAAATATGTATGCCCAAATTACCATTCGAATGAATTTTAGAGTGATAACTGTTTCTCTCGTTGGACTGAAATTTCTTGGTATCAGCAACTATGGAAAATAAGTCGATTAGCACTGATGGACTTTGGCGGCTCTGCTACTGAATTAACTTCCATTCTGTTTGGTTAATATCTACTGTCCTGAGTCCCGTCTTCCCTG
>NW_027530016.1:2201723-2263909 GCF_008692635.1 Crocuta crocuta
GAGCCAGCAACTAAGAGAGCATCCCCGGCACGGGAGCCCGTAGGACTGTCATGCGGCATCACTAGGGCGCGGTCCTTCGTGCGCTCCACTGGTTCTTAGACCTATTGAGCATCTCCCCCAGCTATGAATACACATATTCCCCAAAGATTTTGTTAGTTGTGTTTTGTTTTTTTTGTTTGTTTGTTTGTTTGTTTGTTTTTAAAGCAAACTCTATCCCCAACATGTGGCTTAAACTAGTATCTGGAGGTAAAGTCACGTGCGTTACCAACTTCCCCTCAAGTTGTTTTCACTCTGATAGGACTTGACATGTAAGATTCATAAGTCTTCAGTGGAAATGTTTTCCTGTCCTAGGAATGTGACAGTTTTCAACCCATAAAAGAACTTAGGGATACTTCCCGTCCAGCATCTCATCTCATCAGGGAGGAAACTGAGGCACAGGGCAGCACCTCTCAAATGTTAATGCGCATTGGAATCCCTGGCAGACTTGGCTAAAATGCAGACGCTGAGTTGAAGGTCTGTGGTCAGCCTGAGATACGCCATTTCCAGCAAACTCCTTGATGGCACAATAGAGAGCACACTTGGAACAACAGAAGTGTGATTTATTTCTTCAAGGATACACCCCCGATCTTCGCTTTTGACAGGTGTCCTCTTTTTTTAGGAAAACCCCAGAAACCAGCTTTTTAAAGGGAGATGATAATTATCATAGTATCTGCCCTTTCCAAGTATTATTTGAAGCAGGCTTCCTCAAACTAATAATAGTTTAAAGTATAATTTCATATACACTGAGGTTTCAAGTACATCATCATAAAGACCGGTTCACTGTAGCCTCGCAGCCAGCAGAGGGCGCTGGTCAGCCAGCCAGCTGCGTCACAGAGATAAGCCACAGGGTGTGTCTGCCCCTCGGCAGTGGGTTGTTTTCTAATAAAAGTAATGCATTTTGATCCACTGCCTCACGCCTCCCCATGTGTGCAAGTAAGGTTAATGTTCCTAGGACCTCCTGGGTCACAGTCCCCCAATTTGAGAATGGACTTGAAGGTAAAACGTAGCCAGATTCCACCTCAGCTTGGTCTCTGATGGTGGTTCTCGCCATGTACCTCTTTCCTGCTTTTGGAAAAGGTACATGGCGCCCACGCACGCCGGGAACAGTTCCCTTCCATGATGAACTTACCTTACCTTCCTTCTGTCCTCCTGTTATTTAAATGCGATCTGATTTTTGTCCCCCTTATTAACTGTGTTACTTATACATGTCACTGTTTTTCTGGGCAAGTTAGTTTCATTTGCAAAGGGGACATAAATTGCTTATCTGCCCCAAACCGGGACTGACCAGGTTGGTATCTGTGAGTCCCTTATTCTCCCGGTAGAGACACTGCTTCATTTCCCTCCTGTGGTTTTCAGTGTAGCACAAAGCAGCTGGCTTACCTGTGTGACCTGTTTCCTCCTGTTTGCCTTTCTGCTCTTTTAGGCAAAGGCAAATGGATTTTGTGCTCTGGACATATTTTTAATAGGTGATGGAGTCCTTTTTCCCAAACTGTTGAGCAGCAGATACATAGTTGCAGGGCGATTTTTCCCCCCCTCAAGCCATGCTTACAGATACTGAAGTAGAGGATGCTATCACTATTGGGCCTGCAAAGTATTTATGCAGCTCCTACTGTGTACACAATACTGCATTCCCTCTATATATCTTCCTGAGTAAGTGGTAGAGAGTTTGGAAAGTGATGTATCTATATACTGGAAAACCATAGGGAAGATGAGTTATATGTAAGTAGGAGTGGTCAGATGTCCTGATTCATAGCTTGTGTCCCAGAGTCCTGTCTGGTTAGCACCCTCTTTCAAAAGCATCCTAGGGTGTGAAGGCCATCTGGCTGTAACATCTGTCATTCCCTTGATTGCCAAAGGTGATTCGGCTCCTCTGGCTGGCTAGGCGGTTTTTCCCTTCCTCCCTCATTGCTCCATGTGTGTCCAAAGCTGCACACTTGGCCAAAGAAGACGACCTTCCCCGATAGAGGAGGGCAGCTCTTTGGTCAAGGTTGTACGAGTAGCTCCATTCCCCTGCTACAACCTCCAAACAAGCTCTCAAAAGCCTCCTGGTTTGTGTGCTAAGGTATACGGTGGCCCTAGCTGTAGGCAGGGTGACCGTATCTGCCTGTGTGCCTGGGACAGTCTTGGCTTAGGCTTGTTGGACAGTAAGTTATATAGTTACTCTATGATGAATTATCTCAAGTAGAGTTTTCCCTCTGGTTCACAGCATTTAACAGGCTGTCTTGTGAAATCCTTCAGCTTGAGATGGAACTCAGCACATAAGACATCTAAGCGTAAGAGAGAACAATAGAATCAGAGAACAGAGCTGAAAACATGATAAATAAATTAAAAACACACCATGGGGACTCTTAGAATAGGCAGCTTAATCAGAGTTGAATGTTGGAATCTAGTGTTTTTGAGAGCCAACACGAAAATCCAGAGTGGATTTAAACCCAGCTGGCATTTGCATTAAATCCATGACAATAGGCACACTTAATGGGGATTAATAATTTTTAGAGCCTTTTACTCCATAACTCCATTTCTTCCACTTTTTATTCGGGTTATTTTATGATCTAGATATTTAGAATTGTCTAAAGTATCACAAACTACATCAAGTATTTGTGGTATCAGTGCCTATATTTTAAGCTGGGTACTTTATTTGTCATCTCCAGAGAGATTCAAGCAGTTTAATTACCGTCTCTACAGGTACATTAAATAAACTCTTAAATAATTTATTTTAAAGAAGAAGGAAAATGTCTTCTTTTTTTTTTCAACTTCAAGTTTCTATGACTCTTACCAAGAGTAGTTTCTCTTGTGAGTAACCATAATAAAGCAATCCACAAGAGAAACACTGGGAATGGAAAGCAAGGCCTGGTGTTGTTCAGATTGTAAGAGATCTGGGGAAAACTACTATAAGAAACAAATCACCAAACTTTGTATCTCACTTCCTTTGCAGCAATTAAAACACCCAAACCTTGTGAACCTCATTGAGGTGTTCAGGAGAAAAAGGAAAATGCATTTAGTTTTTGAATACTGTGATCACACACTTTTAAACGAGCTGGAAAGAAACCCCAAAGGGTAAGTGACACAGAAATGGAGGCTCTTGAGGCCATTCAGTTTCATTGTACGTGGGATTAACGGTGGCAGATTTCAAATCTGAAACACACTCGTCTTGCTACCAAATGTGTCTGCTGGCTACCCCTTGCCCCATCTGAGTTAGGATGTGCTCAGAAGAACACGAATATTAACATAGAGTGAAAATATTTAGGAAGACAAATCTACTGCAGATGTACATCACAATGCATTTTGAGGCTAACTTTTATGCAGGCATACCTCAGAGATATTGCCGGTTTGGTTCTAACTCACTGCAGTAAAGCCGACATGGCAATAAAGTAAGTCAAACGAATTTTTTGGTTTCCCAGTGCATACAGAAGTTATGTGTACACTATATTGTGGACTATTAAGTGTGCAACAGCATTATGTATAAAAAGCAATGTACATACCTTCGTTTAAAAATATTTTATTGCTGAAAAAATGCTAGCCACCATCTGAACTTTTAGCGAGTCATAACCACTGATCACAGATCACCATAAAATATAATAATGATGAAAAAGTTTGACATATTAGGAGAATTACCAAACACAGAGACACAAAGTGAGCAAATGCTATTGGAAAAATGGTGCCAGTAGACTTGCTCCGCACGGGGTTTCCACAAATCTTCAATTTGTTAAAAAAAAAAAAAAAAAAAAAAAAACAATGTCTGTGAAGTGCAATAAAGCAAAGCATAATCAAGCAGAAGGCAATAAAATGAGGTGTGCCTGTATTGGATTGTCTGAATTCAAGGACTGAACCATGGTTTAATATTAGGATTCCCTTTTAGAATTCATGTAATTCTCTAAATGGCTAAAGGAGAAAAAATAGATGTGGTTGATAAAATTTGAAAAGGCAGTTGATAAATTCAACATATACACACTCACCCCTCTTCAAAATCAACAGTTGATTTTATGCTCAGCACTAAAGGAACCACCACTGAAATGAGAAACAAGGAAGTCGTTGTCACTACTATAACGTAACATTTTTCTGAGAGCTCTAGCCAATGTAATGTAATAAGAAAAACAAATAGAATATATAACTTTGGAAACAAGACAAAACTGTCTTTACTTGGATGATCATATAATTGCCTAAAGGGTTATTATAACCAGTGGAATTCAGTATAATGACTACTACTCCAAACTCCACACATAAAAATTAACCGCTTTTGTATCAATCGGCACTTTAGAAAATCTAGTGGAGAAGGATCTCCTTCAAATAACAACAAAAAAGTTTAGAAATAAAGATAAAAAGAAGTGTTCAGACTCTACATAGTAAAGACAACTACAAAATTTAAGTGAGGTACATAAACTTTATTTCAATGAACACGTGTTTCTGGATAGAAATATTTCTTATTATAAAGATATTTCCCTAATTTATTTATTTATTGCACAAAACCTAATGAGAATGCCAATAGGATTTTTTTTAACTTGAAAATCAAGTTATCTAAATGAAGACGTTTTTTAAAAAGAGAAAAGGGGACTTTATCTGCCAAATATTAAATCATATCGGTTTTAGAGATTCCTTTTGACAAAACGTACCATAAACAAAACTAAAAAAGAAGTGGCAAATTAGGTGATTATTTGCCGGATGAAGAATTAATATTATTTCAATTGCAGATTGGCAAATCACATGTTTTATAAGATTAGCGCCCCATTAGAAAATATATTCATTCAAAGAAACTTGAGTAAAATCCTGTTGTTCCAGCTAAGTGCTGAGGATATAGCAGCAAACAGAACACATTAAAAAAAAAAAGTTGCCTAACTTTAGGGAACTTAACATCCATTCTTACATGGAAAAGTAAATCATTAAAAAAGGGGGGAAATGGGGCGCCTGGGTGGCTTAGTCGGTTAAGCGTCCGACTTTCGCTTAGGTCATGATCTCGCGGTTCGTGGGTTCGAGCCCCGCGTCGGGCTCTGTGCTGACAGCCAGCTCAGAGCCTGGAGCCTCTTTCGGTCTGTGACTCCCTCTCTCTCTGACCCTCCCCTGCTCACGCTGTCTCTCTCTCTCCTAGAAATAAATAAAACATAAAAAAAAAAAATTAAAAAAAATTAAAAAATTAAAAAAAAATAAAAAAGGGGGGAAGTGACAAATACACCTCCAAGAACGTGTTTATCCTCCCTATTCATCAGCACAATTCAAAAGTTTAAAAAAAGGTACAATTTCTCACTTATCAAACTGGTAAAGAATTTTGAAAACCCACTCTACCTAGCGTTGTTAAAGTCAGGGGGGCAGGTATTGTCATTCACAGCTGGAGAGAGTCTATAATTAGAAGGGAAATTTGGAAGTATACATGAAAATTCTTTAAATGGTTTTCATCCTTTTTTAAAATTTTTTAAAACTGCATTTTTTTGAGAGAGAGACAGAGTGTGAGTAGGGGAAGAGCAGAGAGATTGGGACTCAGAATTCCAAGCAGGCTCCAGGCTCTGCACTGTCAGCACAGAGCCTGAGGCGGGGCTCAAACTCATAAACTCTGAGAAAATGACCTGAGCCCAAGTCAGACGCTTAACCGACTGAGCCATTCAGGCAGCCCTAAGTGGTTTTCATCCTTTGACCAAGAAATTCCATTTAGAGAAATTTATAGTGAGGCAATAATCCGATAGGTGCAGAAAGGTTACACATAAGAATGTTCAACACATCATTACTTACTACAGCAACAACAAGCTGGGACTGACCTAAGTTTCCAATAGTAACGCTTTGGTTAAATGCGCTTATATCCATAACAATGGAACACTACGCATCCAGCCCCTTAACCGGGAAGCTGCAGGATTGTTCACATCCTGGTGAAATGCTCATGAAATGGTATGTGAAAAAAATGAGATTAGAAAGTATAATTTTCAGCGTAATTGAACATTTATTTTGAATTGTCCCAATATCCCAGTAAATGCACATGTTTTCCTTTGAAAATAAAAATTATTTTTAAAAAACAGTTTAAGTGAGGAATTAATTCATAGTTTGACTTTATTATGAGCTAAATAGGGTTTTGTATTGGCCTAGGGAACAGATTGTTCAGTCATCCTATAAGTTAAATTATAAATTACGTTTTCATAAAACTTAGAAATATAAGCTTCACATATTGTTCAAGGCCCTGAAAATAACACATACAATACATACAGTATGTGTACCTGTTTCATTGAACTAAACATCTTTCTCTTCCCTCTATGCTCTAGAAGCTTTCCTGCTGGGAGGGCTTAGCTGATGCTTTTCCTTTAACCTAGAATATTCTAGCCTTTTCCACTTTCCCTATCTGTATCATAATCTTTACAATGGGAAATCCTACCCCCACCCCCTTCCTAAAACCTACTTAAATAACAGCCAAGAGAGTGTAAAACCAGTGACTAGCAAACAGAGGTAAACACCCAGGCCACGTACATACCAACCCTCTTTGAGCTGTTCATTGTTTGTTAGGGTAAATCCACAGTTTGGAGAAGTAACAGGTGTGTAGCCATGAAAGAGTCGACGTAGTGGATGTGTGGGATGGGCTGTGGGAGGGCGAGATGATCACCCAGAGACCCGAGGACTAAATTACATCATTACGAAGAGCTGATTTAACACTAGGATGGTTAAAGTGTACTGCTTCCTCCGCCACATGGAGCCTCTGGTGTCCTCTACTTTGTGGGTAGTGAAAAAAGCATTTGTTAGATCAATACCTGCGTACAGAGTACTGTGACAGTGTTGGATTTGCCGAAGTAAAGAAACCACATGTAAAAGGAAGGGGAGGGGAGGGGAGGGGAGGGGAAGGGAAGGGAAGGGAAGAAGGAAAAGGAAAAGGAAAAGGAAAGGAAAGAAGGAAGGGAGAGAGAGAGAAAAAGAGAGAGAGAGAGAGAAACCACACATATATACAGCAACTGAAATTGGCATCATCTGATTAAACTTAAAACAATCTAGTCCCATTCCATGTTCTACAGTATGTACAATGGGTAAGTTCATTGGTGATATGATAGACATTGCCTTCCTGCCAGAGCAAGGATTTTCTTTCCATTTGTACTATGTATAATGGAATAACCCTGCCTTCAAGAAGCTTGAAATCTAATGAGGAATCAGAAATACAAAAGAAAAATTATAAATGATTATATGTTATTAAACTACTAATGGGTTTATAAAACTATGGCTGTCCACCCCACTTCTGGCTGACAGTAGCATATTATGTACATCCGTAAATCTGGCCTCAATTTCTTTTTTTTTTTTTTTCAATTTTAGCTTTATTGAGATATAAGTGACATATAAAAGTTTGAATTTCTTTCTCTTTCTCAGTTAACTGTCCATAGAAAAATTCGCACGAGACTGGGTATGGTCTGGTGGGAAGATAGCAGTGAATCATGAGTACTGAGAAATACATTAGTGAGGGTTACACCAGTGTCATGTCCCAGATTGTGAAGTGGGGAGATCCTTTCTTTGAAATGGCTTCCTGATTTTAGTGGGGATGATGGGATCCCTGGATGACAGAAACCAAGCAGTCAAGCTTCATTTCCGGAATTGCTGAAATAGGCAACAGAGCCATAGTGATGATCAAAATTCTTTAATTGATCATAGGTTCTCCCAAACAAAAATAGATGGGCAGATCACTAAAGTTCTGTTTGTTCTATAAAAACGCGGGACTAGAGGCTTGACTTGAGTCACCACAATAGCCAGTTCACAGACCCAGGGCCTGTGAGTAAAGGGAAGACGGCCATTCTTTAGGCATAGCCCTACAATGACATCACACATATGTACTTAACTCTTCCTCTTAGCCTGCCCCAACGTAGTCTGCAGCCATTTACAGGACAGCGGTGCACTGGGAAAAGAAAAATACCCTTTCAGGAATTACTGAAAACACTCTGAGGTAAAACCAGTCCCCAGTAACCGTGAAAGCCACTGTGGGTCATCAGTTGTGGGGGAATGGGGAGCATGAAGCATTAGGTCTGGTAGTAAATGAAATCTTGACTCAAATCCATCTCACAATCATCCTAGTAGGTCCACAGATCCATCCTTGGGATTATATCCCCATTTCCTAACTGGATGGTTGAAATAGATGTAGTTAACAGATGGAAAAAGAGCCAGTTGGCTCTGATCCAAGGAATGAAAACTCTTGTGGTAGGAAGAGCCTAGTAGAAGGAACTGGTAGGCCTCTTCTTTACCAAAATAAAAAACCGAAAGCTATACGGCGTGTTTGGGGAAGAGCATAGATTGGTGCTACCATTATGTACTTTGAGGAGACACGTTGGGAGGTAGATGAGCATGTTGCATATGCAGAATCCTCTCCAACCCTCCTGTCTCCTCAGATCTTTAGATCTCCTCCTCCTCATTTTACTAATGAATTTCTGGCAGTCAACTTCAATTGCCATAGGCATCCATTTAGTCCAGGTTTCCATCAACCAATTCAGTAATCAACTAGACTCACTCCTAGCTGCTCTGGATAGTCTGTTGAAACTAGAATCTCTAGTAAGTTTGCCCATAGTGTTATAATCAACCCAGTCTAAAATTACGATTCTTCCTCTCTGGCCCTACATCAATGAAATCCATTTTCACATGCATTCCCCACTGTAAATTAGCAACATCTTATAGTTCTTTTTTGCTGTGCAGACATTTTCCTCTGTTTGACTTTGTAATAGGCCCCCTGGGACATGCTGAAATCTGACTTTAGTTGAGGTTTGGAGACCCTAAGAGGTGGTGATGGGGAGAGGAGCCTTGAGAAGAACTGCCATCCCCAAGCCATGCACCTGCCTCAAGTGAGAGCACTAGAGCGTTCCTGGCAAGGCAAAACCAGCCTCCTCCTACAAGTCTGGGGGCTACTCTGCATGACACGGGATGTTTGGTGGGAAATTGGGGTGGTTTTAGTTATAGGAATACTTCCGAGAGTCACCTTTCAATTCTTGAGGCATAGATAGCTCTTTCTCCGTTAATTAACTGAGAAACTAGTTAGCCCTACACAAGTTAAATCTATGTTGTCCCTTATTACCCTGCAGGATTATTCTCAGTGTTTGATTTTTCAGTCATTTCACGGTATTCCTATGGGTCCATGAAGTGAGCCTTATAGACCCAAGTTTTAGGGCAAGTATTGGAATTCCGGTTTCCTAATTGTGCCTTGAACCAAGATATAAAAGCCCTAAACTTGCTGTCTTTAAAATTTTCTCATGAAGTTAGAAAGAGCCAGCATACCCCACTTTTCTTTGATTATTTGTTTCCCATATTATTCTGTCCCATTCAGTCCACCAAAGCGCTGCCTTGAAGAAGGCACTTTTTCCACAGATGATGATTTAACAATTATCTCATCCCGGGGTGCCCATCCATCATCTATTCCGGTCACTACTGGTAATTAGGTTCTTCTGCCTTCAAACCTGATTAAATCAGATCGCCAACCCCCCAATTCCCAATCCTTGTTGCTCACAGCTGCTTCCGGTATCGTATACTCAACAGGTCAGGATTCAGCAACAGAATTCGCTCCAGCCAGTTTAAGCAAAAAGGGGTTTATTACAGGGTGTTAGTTTATAAAAAATCTGAGAGTGACGGAGAAATAAGCTTAGTTAAGTACTTAGTGGATACCAGGTACCTTTCTAGGCCCCAGAGCTACAATAAGGGACAAGACAAAGTCCTTGAATTGAAAGAAAGCACAGGGAGGGGTCAGGGAATGCCTAGGGAAGGGAGGAGAATGGCAGGAACCGATGGGCCTGGGTGTGGGGGGGTGGGGGGTGGAAGTACCTGCGGGAATGTGGGAGGAGACAGAAGGGGAGGAGCTTAACAGAAGTGACAGTGGGAAGGGCCAGTAGACCAGACTGATTAGGCTGGCTTTCATTCTGGGATAGCAAGGGTTTACCGAGAAGGACTCTTCATTTCAGGATTTCGTCCTGACAATGAAATCAGGTTTTCCCATATTAAGTTAAAACAGAGATGCCGCATTCTGATGTGAACGTCAGGATTCCCCAAAGTGACAGAGAGAGAGAGAGAGAGGGAAGTCTCCTGAGCAGTCCCGTCTGAATTCCCTGATGGCCCCACCCTTACTACAGTCTCGAGCTCGCATGTCTAGTTTTTGCTCTGAGGCCTTCACTGTTCCTTGCAGTATTCGTTTCTGCACTCCCCCCAGAGGATGATATTTAAACACCGAGTGTCAGTTGACCTCTTCAGGTCTTATTTCTCTTCAGAACACTTTGAGAAATGCTGCCTGTGGCTGAAGAATGTTGCAATGCTCTATCTTTCTGGAATGAGCACTGTGGGAATCTGTGTTTTCTTTGATAACTATCTTCTCTTTGTAGGGTCAGTGGTATTTGTTTGTAGTTGGTATTTTGGGTACACATGGCGTGGTGCCCGTGATGGAGCCTGCCTTCTTGGATTCTGAGCCGATTCTTCGGTTCGGGGCAGCGCTAGGACACTTTGCATGAGAGGCCATGAAACGAACACTCCTCCCCGGCAAGAGCTTCCTACCTTCTTCCTTAGAGAAGGTAGCTTGGAAGTGTGTAACTGAAAGCATCTTCATGGGGACAGTGATGTGAGCAATGGCAAAATGTCAGCAGAAAGTTAAGGGGAATGTAATTGCTATCATTCATAGAGATGGTTACACGAGTAGACTCGTCCCAGATCAAGTGTAAGTTGCCCAGATCCCCAATTCCGCGATGGAAAAATACCTTCCACTGTTTCCAGGGTTCTGCAGGGACAAGAAGCATCCAGCCTTCCATCCTCATGAGAACTGTGTCCTCCCTGGCTTCCGCTGGCTGGGGACCTGCCTGCTGATCACGTGCATGAAACTTACAAAACAACTGTAGCACGTGTTTGAGTGTGTGTACCAGCAAACCTTCGGAAGCCAGTCCTCCAGTATGCCCTTCCTCCTGCAGTTTATACCTGCAGGATCAAAATGTAGCTTGTGCCCACCATTAGTCCTAGAAATCCCACTTCTAGAACTTCCCTTAAAAAGATGATTACAGATGTTCATTGAAATGTTTCTAGGAATAAAATTGGGTCAACCTAATTGCTCACCAGTGGAAACTAAATAACTAAACTATGATGCCTCTGTATAATGAGACCATGAATAGGAGTAAACATATTAGTATTTGTACCACTGTGGATAAAATGCTTCTGAAAGAGGTGGGGGGAATTGCAGAAGATGAAAGGTATGACTAGCCAGGTATGAGAGAGATTTTGTCATGGTACTTTTATACGCTTCAAATTTTGAGCCATATGAACACATATATTTAAAATTAAAATTAAAAAGTAAATGCAGGGGCACCTGGGTGGCTCAATTGGTTAAGCGTCCGACTTCAGCTCAGGTCATGATCTCATGGTTCGTGGGTTCAAGCCCCACATTGGGCTCTCTGCTGTTAGCACAGAGCCTGCTTCGGATCCTCTGTCTCCCTCTCTCTCTGCCCCTCCCCTGCTCTCTCTGTCTCAAAAATAAAAATAAAAAATGAAAAATAAAAATAAAAAAATATAAAGTAAATGCAAAGAGAGACAGAGAGAGAAACAGAGATGCCTGAAGAAATACAGATGCCTGTGCACTCCAGCAATTAGTTTGGGGTAGCAAGTTTTGGGTCAACACTTTCTATTCCTTTGCTTGTCTATAGTGTTTGGATTTTTGTGATAAGCATGTATCATTTTTGCAGATCTAAAGCTTTTAAATTACAAAAGAGAATTATATATCTATAATGAAGATACAGTAAAGGGGTTTTCATTAACGCATTAAGGAAATATATTTCCAACACTCTTTGCACCCTGTTTGTTGGCCATGACAAACTGCACGCTTCCATTTCTGTTCCCAGCTCTTGGCCCTGACACTTCATCTTTGAAATTTTCAACTCCTTTTTAATTTTCTTTCCCCTCTTCCAGAGTTGCTGATGGAATGATCAAAAGTATATTATGGCAAACACTTCAAGCTCTTAATTTCTGTCACAAACATAACGTAAGTAACATTTTCTCCTATATTTGTTAATTTCTTCTTTCTTTAAAAAAATTTTTAATGATTTATTTATTTCTGAGAGAGAGAGACAGCATGAGCAGGGGAGGGTCATAGAGAGAGGGAGATACAGAATCTGAAGCAGGCTCCAGGCTCTGAGCTAGCTGTCAGCACAGAGCTCGACGCAGGGCTTGAACCCACAAACCGTGAGATCATGACCTGAGCTGAAGTCAGATGCTTAACCAACTGAGCCACCCAGGTGCCCCTGTTAATTTATTCTTAACACTTCAAAGATCTATTTAAAGAGTTAAAGGTGGAGGGAAAGGAAGAAAGCTAAAGAATATGGGAGAATCAAGTCATGGCTTTTTTTCTCAATTTCTGTAAGAACCAAAATATTAATTCTTTATGAAGTAAAAGTTTGTATAATCTTGATGTTCCTTTTGCTATCCTATGGATGATTCCTGTGATCATCTTTAAATTGGGTGAAAAACGTTTGCAGGATATGTAACACACACACCTCCATGGCACTTGGTTTGATTTTGCCTTTATGTTTCTTGAGTCTTTTTTTCTCTATCAGTCCCCTTTCCTCTATCATTTTCCTAACATGTTTTCATCATTAGTTTTTTACACCCACAGTTTTCAAACTTGAGCATGTACCAACCCCTCTGGAGGTCTGAAGACAGTTTTCTGGACTCACCCCAAGTTTCTGATTCCATAGGTCCAGGGTAGGGCCCTGAGAATTTGCCTTCCTAACACTTGCCCAGTTAGTACTGAAGCTGCTGGTCCAAGAAACACTCTCTGAACACTCCTGTTCTAGAAACCATTGCAGCTGATTGCTTTCTGTGTGTCATTTAACATGTTCGCTCTCACTTGTATTTGTGGTTAATTGGGATTTGTGTCCGGAGGTTTGATCATTCTGGTTCAGGGTTTTAGACGAGAATATTTCACATGTAGTACTGTACATATCTTCTTGCCTCAACATCACGAGGCATATGTCAGCTTGCCCCACTTTTGATCTTCTTAAATGAGATTAGTGTGTTCAGAATCCCCTCCATCATTAATTTCCTGGTCAAACTTTACTTGATGGTCTTAGCATCCATTGATGATTATTGCCTATATCCAGTATTTCATTAGAGTTAAAAGATGGTGATTTTTGGATTCTATTATTTCTTCTGCATTTGTTCATTCAAATTCCGTGGAGACAACCTACCCTCATAGACTCTGGCTACTGTAAAATACAGTCAGATAAAGATGTTATTATTTCCTTTACTTGTCAATAAGTTAGTCTGTTAACAACCTCCTAGAGTGAACAATGAAGGGTTTGAGGGGAATGTAGGCATCATTACAAATTTATGGATTTTATATATTTGATGTGTTTCAATCCTTTGCTATCATCATTCTCTCTGATGTTCAAATTGTCCCATCTTGGGCCAATTTAATTGAAGCTTCTTTAAGTTGGCTTCTGGGGGCTTTTGCTATAATGATCATTTTTAAAAAATAACTCTAGACCTTTTGAGTTGGTGCCTAGACAGAGGCAGCGCCTGCGTGAAGATATAGACTGCCATCTGGTCAATTTAATGGCAGCAGAATGTCTATCATTGTCTAGGATTGCTGGAAAACAATGCAAAATCATGGAAATAAATTTCACTACTTAGGGAAAGCTTCCTTTAGTTGTAAGAAAGTCAATGAAGAGTTCATTAGGAAGCTTATATTTTCTATTAAGAAATTATAGAGAGATAGTATTCATAAGATACATACGCCTGTTCTTCATGATGCAAATTGTGCTTTCAAATACTTACTAAAGGTGATGCTGAATCAAAACCACATCTCTATTGCTTTCCACCATGCTATCAGAGGTATTACAGTTTACCTAAGGTTCCTGTAGGAGGCTTATGGGTAGTTAAAATGATTTTTTAAAAATTCTATTTACCATAAGTGTTTGTCCTTCACCATTATATTATCAGGCACTTTCCTGTGTACTAGGTTATAGGCCTAGTACTGCAGAATGCAGTATCTGGGCTGATTTTATCTTTGTAGCTCTTTAATACCTAGCCTGTGTCTTTTTATATAAAAGGTTCTCACTCAATAAATATTTATTGAATAACTGGATGAATGAATGAATGAATGAATCAGATAGTCAGTCAGTCAGTCAATCAACTTACCGACATGATTGTGACTTACTATTTCACAGACCTAAACTTATTATAACTCAATTCAACTGCCGTCATTTGGAACAACATGTTCTGTATTTTAAGCTTTAAAACCTCTAACTGATAATCTATGACCTTTATTTTTTAATGTTTATTTATTTATCTTGAGAGAGAGAGAGAAAAAAAGAGAATGCGCAAATGGGGAGGGACAGAGAGAGGGAGAGAGAGAATCCCAAACAGGCTCCACACTGTCAGCCCAGAGCCTGACGCACAGCTTGAACCCACGAACTGTGAGATTATAACCTGAGCTGAAATCAAGAGTCAGATGCTTAACTGACTGAGCTACCCAGGTGCCCAAATCTGTATTAAAAATGGATAACTTTTCAGACAAACTTCCCTCCTCCAACACAGGAATTACTTCTGAGCTCCGTTTATCTCATTTTCTTATGCACTGGTAAGCCTTTGTGTATCTTTTTATTTTATCTCTTGCTGAAATGCATGCAGAGGAAAAAGTTAGGTCATATAGAGGCTGTTACAATGCTCCATATGAAACCTTTATCCTCTCCTTATTTTTAAGGAACCCTCATGCTATTCTCAAAGAATAAAAAAGACAATCTGACCCAGTGGTGTTGCTGAAAATTCACAGCTTTCAACCTATGGAGACCATGACCACCTTATTATCTCCAGAGTGGTGATCCTAACCAAGAAAAGGAAGGTTAAAGTAGTAAGGGATTAAGGCTTTGTTACTCAAAGTGTGGTTCAGAGAGATCATCTTAGGAGCGCATTAGCAATACAGAATCGCAGGCCCACCCTAGATCTACTGACTCAGAATTTTAACAAGATCTCCAGGAGATTCGTGTACACATTAAATTTTGAGAAGCACTGGACTTAAGAAAATACCTACTCATTTTCTCCTTTCTTAGCCTTTAATATTGCTAGAATAAGTTATCTAAGTGACCCATTTTAATATCATTATGAATGCATGGATTTTTATATACTTGATATAACAGACAAAAAGAACTGCATCTCAGAATGAGAAAACTATAGTGACTTCCAAAGATATGGGTGTTTCAGGCTGCTGCCACCATCATCATTTTGTTAATATTAATGTTCTCGTTGTCAAGAAAGAGGTCCTTTCCTCACTGTTGTATCAGTATCCATCTCTAAAGCTCAAAGAGAACACCCTTCTCAGATAATAGTAAACTCTTTTTGAGAGAGAGAGAGAGAGAGAGAGAGAGAGAGAGAGAGAATCCTAAGCAGGCTTCACACTCATCACAGAGCCCGAAGTGGGGGCTCAACCCTGAGATCGGGACCTGAGCCCAAGTCAAGAGTTGGACGCTCCACAGACTGAGCCACGCCAATGCCCCAAAAACTACTATTTAGGGGCATCTGGCTGGCTCAGTCAGTGGAGCATGTGACTCTTGATCTCATGAGGGTCAGGAGTCCGAGTCCCACATTGGGTGTAGTGATTACTTAAAAAACAAAATCTTTCAACAACAACCAAAAAAGAAAACCATTGTTCGATCAGGTTATATAAGAAGTAATTTGTGGAAGTTTCTGGAGATGATTCTTAACATCGAGGGTGATGGATACCTCTTCTTGTTGGCTTGTAAGCCAGGAAAAAGGAGATGATACATTAGCCACAGTGACCCAACTTGAGCAACGTTTTCTAAAAGCCGTGCATGCAACCCAAGTTACTAAAAGGGACTGCTTCTGTCACACTGATGGGCAGGTTTCTTGCTCTTTGGTGGAAAGTAAACCGCTAGCAAGAGGCCTGCAGAGTCTGTGCTGAGTGTGACTTTGCAGCAGGGAAGGTGTCTGCCTAAGCGTCTCCCATTCTCTGTGCTGGACTCTTTACTGTTCCACGGACGTTAACTCTTTTTCATTCTTCGGCATCCTATTCCTCTCTATTGGTGGTCTCTCTTGCCTGCACCTACGCCAATAATTTTTCTTCTTTGGGACACATCGGTACTTTGTTTTTGCCTTTGTATTTTTTGTTTGGAAAATAAATGGCTAAACATTTCACATGGATTTGCATTAGATCCAAAAATCATATTTAGATAGGCCAAAAGTCAAGTGTCAGTGTGAGCCCATTTGCTCGGTAATGCCACACAGAGTCCAGAAATTTTAGAATTTGATACAAAGTCTTTTGAGGGACATAACCTATTCCTAATTACTCACCAACTAGTGTGAGCATGACTCAGGGTTAATTCGAGTTTCATAAATGGGTTGCTTAAGAGGTCAGACGTCAAAACTATATTGATTTATATTATAGCAATATATTTCTTTAAATTAATATCTAAGGCCTTAGGACTTTAAAGAGACCTAGAAATTCCTTCTGTTAGTCATGCAAATGATGAGACAATTGATAATAATTGAGACTAGATAGGAACCAGCTTCTACTACCACTGCCATTTTTGTGGCCTAAAATGAATTTAGGACTCAGCTTTTTCTCTTCCCAGATAGCTACCATCGAAGCAAAGAAAAATTATTGCAGAATCGTCATTTTGGCAGGACTGTATAAAGGGAGTGACAGCCCAGCAGAGAAGTGAGGCAGAAGGACAGGATGATTGTGACACTTAATCCAGAGACCCTGTCCGTGGCCACCTGCAGTCACAAGATTGTTGCAGGAATGAAATCGTGCATTCAAGTGCAAGGGCTCTGTAAAGGACAGAGCTCTGTATGTGGGCGGAGCTGTAGAAGAAGACGAACATCATTTCCATCTGGTTGCTTGTTTGGGAGGGAGGCACGGAAAGATAAAGCTCTGAAGAATAGAGCCCAAGTTGTGTTGGGGGGGGGCTCCATAACATGAACAGCCAGTTCTGGAATAGCGATGAGTGAGGCTCACTCAGCCCGCCTTCACCCTTACCCAGCTTAGCCCTCATACGTCCAGCCAGGAGCACCTTCCCCACTGAGGGCCATCACAGAGAGACAGCCAACTGTAAGGTGTCTGCCCCTAGAGAAAGAGTGGGAGCCTCTCGGAGGTGAGAATGCCTCACGGTGGTGTCCTGCTCTCCCGGCGGGGCCCCGGACTGTGCTGTGTGGGCATCTCTCAGGAGAGCTGCTGATCCTTCCAGCTTAGCTCACCGCCCAGGATGAGTAAGTGGCCCTCGGACCCTGATGCCGAAGGCTTCCGTGCCCCTCCAGAAGTAGGTGACCGCACAGCTCAGCTTTCCCAGGATAGTTGTGGCTTGTTCCTGCTGTCCTGGCATAACTACTAACAGGGCCCCTTTCACACATCCCGGTTCGGGCAATCAATAATATGGTCACTCTAATTACAAGCCAATTTTTAAGCGATTTTTTTTGGTTATCATTCAAATCTTTTCGCAGTGCCTCAAATCTGCAATACTTATTCAGCCTAGATTGTGATTCTTGGATCGCAGCAGTTATCAGAGCTACTTTGAGTCTATCTCATCTAGGACTTTAGCTCTTATAGTTTAAGTAGAGCACAGTAAAAAGTAGAAGAAATACTTGTGTGACATCACCTTCTTAAAAAAAAAAACCAGTTTTCATATCTAACAAATATAATTTCAACTTCTTCACTTATATAGCAGCACTTTGACTTCTTTCTTTTGGTGTGATAGGATTTTCAAGTGAAAATTAACCAATTAAAGTTTTTTTAGAAAAATAAAGGAAAAGCATATTTGTTTTAATTGCATAGGCTGTGTTTATCATTTAAACTAATAGTTCATGTTTATTATGCTTTGTCATTTTGATGGCTCAGAGAAATGATCCAGTGTTATCTTACAGTGTATTCACAGAGATGTAAAACCTGAAAATATTCTAATAACTAAGCAAGGAATAATCAAGATCTGTGACTTTGGGTTTGCACGAATTCTCAGTAAGTAGCAATTTTTTTTAAAGTTTATTTATTTTGAGAGGCAGGGGAGGGAAAGAGAAGAAGGTGGGGGGGCGGGGAGGGAGAGAGAGAGGATCCCAAGTAGGATCTTTGCTGTCAGCACAGAGCCCTAGGTGGGGCTCAAACTCACAAACCGTGAGATGATGACCTGAGCCCACATCAAGAGTCAGAGGCTTAAGCAACTGAGCCACCCGGGTGCCCCGTAAGTAGCAATCTTTTATGGACTCGTCTAATTCAGACAATTATGAAACGATATTAAGGTCTTACTTTAGATACTGAATGTATGCTAAATGTGATGTTATTATTATGCAAAGAGGAAGAGTTCACTTTTACCTTCTAACCAAGACATGGGTTTGCACTTCACCTGTGTTCCACTCTGCTAGAATTTACTGGATGTCACATGTATGTGCTTTGCCTTGTAGAGGAGAGGAAAAGAATTATAAGATGCATTTCTGTTCTTCAGGCACTTATAATCTGAAGTAAAAGGAACAAAAGAATAATACCAAATGATTCACCAAGAAATATCAAACTGAGGGTCCAGATGGTTCCCTGAGGGAGATTCCCCGTGTGCTAGAGGGGTCAGGAATGACCTGTGTAGTTGGTAAGACTAGAAGAGTAAATGGAAAATTAAGGAGAGGATTCAGAGACAGTGCTAAGAAAAAGGAAGTCATCCCACTCATGGGGGTGGAGGTAACCAAAGGGAAAGGGGAACAGATCATTATTTCTCCCTGAATCTAGAACTGTACGGCAGGCAAGACCTGTGTTTGCAACGACTCATTGCAAGGCAGGTGTGTTCATAGTCAGTATCCTGATAGGACCAGACACAGGTGGCTTCACAATGCACTTGGAAGTTAGTTTCAACCTGAAGTTGCACTACAGAAATCCTCATTCCCACCTGCCTCTCTGGGTGGGATTATGTAGATGCTAACCAGCTGATGGACCCCTGGGGAGTTGAATTTATTGTCTGTGTACACAGTGCACAGTGGAACTGTTTAGTGCCTCACGCATCAACAGTTAGGAGTACTGTGGCCTCCGAGTTACTGAAGCTTGCCTGACCATCTGATCTACTCTTGGGAGTAGTTCATGTGTTACAAGAACGTGACCCACCGGATCTGACTGATGTGTTTGCAGTTCCAGGAGATGCCTATACTGATTACGTCGCTACAAGATGGTACCGAGCTCCTGAACTTCTGGTGGGAGACACGCAGTATGGTTCCTCAGTAGACATATGGGCTACTGGTTGCGTTTTTGCAGAGCTTCTGACCGGCCAGCCACTGTGGCCTGGAAAATCCGATGTGGACCAGCTGTATCTGATCATCAGAACACTGGGTATGAGTGGCATTTTATGGCTTACGGAGTTGCTAAGTTGTTATAGCAATAGTCCATTACTGTAAGGAACAAGAGCTTTCTTGCTTCTCCAGAGTGCTGCTCAGGATGCTTGTTCTGGATCGTAGCCAAAGCCCAACCGTTTTCTCAATGTGGAGCCATAACTCCTCACACCGAGGAGTGTTCAGATTCCTTTCCAAGTCAAGTCAATTAGCTGTGGAATAAACCACATGCTTACTTTCCACATCAGGCTAAGATAGGGACAAGGATATGAGTCATCCGCATAGAGCTTACTCTAAGACAGATTTGATCAAATGTAATGTCTGCGTGCTGTACGAGAGGAGTCTTCGCCCTTCACTGCAGAGCAGGGGTCAGCAGACTTTTCTGTAAAGGGCCCAGTGGTAACTATTTTAGGTTTTATAGGCTCTGCCATCTCCGTTGCAACTCCTTAACTCTGCTCCTTTGTATAGCACTGAAGAATTTACGGATCGCGCCTGGGTGGCTCAGTCAGGTAAGCATCCAACTCTTGGTTTCAACCCAGGTCACAATCTCACTGTTCATGAGATCGAGACCCCTCATTGCGCTCTCATCGGGCTCTGCGCTGACAGCACAGAGCCTGCTTGGGAATCCCTCTCTCCTTTTCTCTCTCTCTCTGCCCCTCCCCAGCTCTTTCCATCTCAAAATAAATAAATAAACATTTAAAAAAAGAATTTATGAATTACTTTCAAACACGTCATCTTTACCAGTCTTAAGAAAAACCCATTTAGGACATTATACTTTTTTAATTGTGCCTGTGTTACAAATGTGGAAACTGAGGCCGCGGGAGCTTCCACTTAACAACAGTTAAGTGCAGAATAAGAATGCGACTCAAGGGGCCTCGTTCACAGGCTTCCACCACGTGTCAGCATCCGTGGCAGGCGGAAGAGGACATAACCCAGAAGGTTAGCTGCAGCTTTTCACACCAGCCGTGTGGACGCAAGGCAAGCACTACATCTATGCACAGGATGGGTGTTTCTGTGTTCCTTTCCGTAGGCTCTGAGTGATGGAACCGCTGCTGTGTGGTCTGATGCAGGTCCCTATTTGGTTCCAACATGATCTTCTGGAGAATTCTACAGCATGAACAATGTGGGGTAGAGTGTCACCAGAGGCCACACCTTAGGGATATATTGTCTGACCGATTTCCTGAAAGGACTGTAGAAATTTACATTAAGCAGTCATTGGACAGACCTGGGTTTGACTCAGGGGTCTGTCTTTTACTGACCATGTCACTTTAGACAGGTTATTAAACTTCTTCTTCTTTGTAAGTTTATTTATTTTGAGAGAGAGTGCATGCGCGCAAGCAGGAGAGGGGCAGAGAGAGAGGGTGAGAGGGAATCCCAAGCAGGCTCCGTGCTGTCAGCAAAGAGCCCCATGTGAAGCTCGATCCCACAAACTGAGAGATCTTGACCTGAGCCGAAACCAAGAGTCAGACGCTCAACCGACTGAGCCACCTAGGCGCCCCAGGTTATTAAACTTCTGAGCCTTGTTTTCCTCACTGGTGCAGTGGAGATGAAAAATAGCAACTGCTGTGAGATGGTTATGAGATCACGTGTGGAAAGCCCTCAGCCCAGGTTTCTTACTTCCTCTCTTGGTGGGAGATGAAGGGCACAGAGAGGCGCGCAGAACTGACCTCCCCTGAGAAGGCGTGATTTTGCAGCGGTTCACGTCTCCCAAATCTGAAAGGAGCCATCAGGCTCGGTAGTAACCATTTGATCTGGACCTCAGAACTTAACCATTTAGACAATTTTACCTTAATAAAATTTACCATGCGTTTGTTTCATGGTTTGTATTTTACAGGAAAACTAATCCCAAGACACCAATCTATCTTCAAAAGTAACCAGTTTTTCCATGGCATCAGTATTCCTGAACCAGAAGACATGGTAAACTTGCTCAGTTTTGGATGTCTTGTAATTTGTGTTGCAACTTTCTTTAAAGGGATATATATATTTTTTAATATCTATACTTTTGGCTCCTGTTTTCTTTCTCAAACACACACATATCAAAGAAGTTCTATAAAGCTACGTAAATTAACCAAGAGAATGCTTTAAAAACCTACTGGCCCTAAGCTAAACTTACAGTTAAATTTGAAATGAAAGTATATTTAATTCCTTATGTAAATACCTTGACCCTTTTAGTCAAAACACTCGGTACCTTTCCCTGAAATAATTACCTACCATTAAACAGTATTTACTGTCATCTCCTTTATTTTGAAAACATTCAGCCTCTATCTTTTCAGCTTGTAAAACAAAGCCCATATCAATAAAAACCATTCCTTCGCAGTGGATATTTTCATGTGGAAAGTCCGTCTATGATCCTCATTGTATCTAAATCAAAACTCCGAACTGCACTGATCACTATGCTCTGGTTGTGGGCTCTGCCCTTCTTTGGGAATGTGTCAATGACTACTTGACCCTCTTATTCTCTATAAACATTGATTTCCTCTCTGTGTTACCTAAGTGGGGGGCTATGATTGTTAAAGCTCCTTGTGGTCTAAATTCTGCCTATAGGATAAAAGAATGTGTGCCCACATTCAGGCCATTGGTACAAGAGGGGTGCAGGCGTGGGGTAATCTGTAAAGCCGCTTCATGATTTATGGCACGTGTGAACAATCTGAGGTTTGAATGGTCCCACCTCTCTCTAGCTACCCTGTTCATTTTAGAACCAGTATTTCAGGGGCACCTCGGTGGCTCAGTCGGTTAAGTGTCCGACTTCGGCTCAGGTCAGGTCACGATCTCACGGTTCGTGGGTCTGAGCCCCGCATCGGGCTCTGTGCTGACAGCCAGCTCAGAGCCTGGAGACTGCTTCCGATTCTGTGTCTCCCTCTCTCTCTGACCCTCTCCTGTTCACGCTGTCTCTCTCTTTCAGAAATAAATGAAAAATATTTTTAAAAAATTTTTAAAAAATTTTTAAATTTTTTTAAATTTTTTAAAAAATTTTAAAAATTTTTAAAAATTTTAAAGTATTTCATATAATACCTTGATATATATATACTAGATGCCTTTTTTTATATGTTAAAGCTTTTAAGAAATATAGCAAAAGATTAACATTGAATTAACAAGGCTAGAGACTGAATTACAGAAGAATATTTATATAGTGTATTTAGTTTTAAAAAATGAAATACAAATTTCACAAGTATATGCTGCCTAGTTAAAGGGGGCTTTTACCGTTTCTCTTTGAAGCTTCTCCTACCCCATGTGCTCCTCCCTCAATCTCATCCTCTTCCCTCCCTACTATCCTGAATTTTGTGTTTAGCATTCTGTTGCTTTTTTTTTTTTTTAAGTTTTTTAAAATGTTTATTTATTTTGAGGGAAAGACTCCCTTTGGAGTGAGTGCACAAGCGAGGGAGGAGCAAAGAGAGAGGAGAGGGAGAGAATCCCAAGCAGGATCCACACATGGACCCCGAGGCAGGGCTCAGTCTCACCACTGTGAGATCGTGACCAGAGCCGAAATCAAGAATCAGACACTTAACCGACTGGGCCACGCAGGGTCCCTCATTCTGTTGCTTTCTGTAGTTCTCACACATGTAGCTCAACATATTTTCATTAATGCACAAAGGGTCTCTGTATTTGATCTGGCACAGATCAGATATTAAAGTACTGTTGTAGAAGTAAAATAAAATAAAGTACTGTTGTAGGATTTCAGGGACATTTGGAGGTCACATTTACCAAGCATTGATTGCAAGACATTGTAAAATTAAGAAAATAATTCCAGCTTTTGTCTTTTAAACCTTTACACTACGGTATAAAATTATATAAAAGCAGGACTTTTTAAAAATCCTTAAAAGGAACTATCTAACCTATAGGGGAAGTCTTTCTCCAGAGGGTTCTTATTGCTAATGTATTCAAAAATAAATATAACTTCGTTGTTATCTAACATTGAAATTCTTTATTTTGTTTTCTAGGAAACTCTTGAAGAAAAGTTTTCAGAAGCTCATCCCCTGTCTTTGAATTTCATGAAGGTACTTAAGAATCAATTATAACCATTATTGGCTGTTAATTGGCTGATAACTCTGGGAGGGGTTGACAGTAGGACAAATAATGCCAAGGTAGAATTAATCATTGAAAATAATAAGGAACTATAAAAGAATTATAGTTGAAGGAACATCAGTAGTTGAAGCCGTAATGTTTCTAACATATCCATTAAAACTAGTTGAAGACAAAAGCATATAATTAGTGTTTGCTGTGATGAACACCATTACTTCTTTCACATTTATTAAGAAATTTTACTGGTAAGTCAATATATTCAGACTATAGAGATTTATGAGGATGAATGTACTCCTTAAGTTTGAAGGTCTAGAACTGTACTGTCCAATATGGTAGTCACCAGCTACATATTACTACTGAGCACTTGAAATATGGCTAATTAGAATGAAGATGTACTAGATTTCTATGAAAATAACTATACAATAATATTAAATATTTCCTTAAGAAGTTTTAGGATATTAATTACATGTTGAACTGATAATGTTTTAGATACATTGGGTTAAATAAAATTTAAAATCATTTAAAAAAAATTAGTAGACCAGGAAAACTCAGAAGACCTGCAGATACCAGATACAGCCCCTACACTAGGCCCAAAGGAAGTAGTCAAACAAGGATGAATTCTAGTAAAAAGCAGAAGAAATTCGTCCATTACTAGTCTGCCATTCATGCTTGACCAACTGATCCGTGCTAGAGGGTGTGACTCTTCCATCCACCATGGATACTAAAAGCTCTTAGTGGGATACAGATGGAGATATCAGTAAGAATATCTATCTTTAACACCCAATTAAATTCTATCTATAGCAGTGGCTTCCATACTATTCATCAGAATGACTACTCATCAGAATGAGCGTTTTAAAAATATACATTCCAGTATCTAACCTCAGATTTACCAAAGTAGAATCTCTATGAATAGGGCCTTGGAATTTGTATCTTTAAACATCCCCCTAGGTGATTATGACTTAGAGCCTAGCTTGGAAATCATCTGATCTAGAAGGTGGAACCATCTGGATGGCCTAGCATCCACCTTGTAGACTAGCCGTTGTGTTAGTGTTGCTCACTGCCAAGATGCTATCCAGGGTGCTGGATTCCTCTGGTCTGAGCCCTCCTGAGAGCCTGACACCTCAGACTTGCCCTTACTGCTGCTTCACTGGCCCTCAGCTTTCCTGCTGTCTGTCTCGCTGCTCTGACCCGCTTTAATTCAGCGCTCCCCAAGCCCTGTCCTAGAAGTCCAGTTCCCCAGCCTTGTTCTGGACAGGCTGTCCTGTAACTTAGCAGAATCTGCAGTGTAGCAAAACCTCCTGCAGGGAGGGTGTCTGTCAAGCGCTGCAAACCCAACCCATTCTGAGGTACAGGCCAAGCCTTGTTCTGGTTACTTCTCTAACCAGAGAGGAAACATTAGTGGCCCTGCAACTCCAGGGCAGAAAAACTCCCAAGGTATAGGACAGATCCCTGTCCTCAGCTCCAAAGGTGAAGTACCCTGTTGCCCTGTCCAAGATTCTGGATGACACTAGTTTTGTCACTCAGCCATTTGATTTATACCTGTAATGTGTGACCCAAGACCCAAGGATTCTCTAAGTGAATCAAGGATTGTGCTGTTCCGTGGGTCACACCCTATCCCCTAGACTCCTGCCCCGGGTCAGATGAAGGAAGGCTTTCTCTCGCTAACTGCAATGGAGACATCTTTAACAACAAATAAATACCAGCTGCTGTAACAAGTCGTCATCCCATGGAACGAGGCCATCATCTCTGCAGGCAGCTGCTCAAATGGATGAAGTGCCAGCCAAGGACTGTGCTGAAGTCAGTGGTGGCCTGTAGTGGCCAATCTATGGCAGAGTTCTTGTGTTCCCTTCATTATGAGAGACAACAGACACCGTATTATTTATTTCTCAGTTGCTTGCACGGGCATAACATAACATCCTGTCACTCTATCGGCTTAATTTGGTCAAAGAAGAAGTCTGTCGACTCTTGGAAACATTTTTAAGGGTTTTCTGTGAAACGTGAAGTTTCAAGAAAAGGATCCCAACATGAACTTTGCCGTTCCAGTTTCTCATCCCTCATCTTTAAAACCTCTCCCAGGTTGGGAACACTCTGATCAGGGAACACTTCTGAGAACTCATCAGCCTCTTGGTGTATAGAAAGTTGTTAACCTAGGCAGTCAACAACTCAGAAGCCTCAACTCTGCCCAGTTCATTGCACTGCTCCTAAAACTAATAAGACATTGTTCTAGCCCAGGCCCCACAGAACAATTCAGCATTAACAGCCTCATCTTGGAATCTAAAAATATTTTGTAAAGTAAAAGCCCTAAGGTATTTAGTAGACCAGATTTCAACAGATTGAAAGTCCACTAAAGAAAATGAATGAATTTAACAAATGATTGGAAGTAAAACTGGTAGGACTCAATTACGATTCAGATCTGGGGGCAAATCGAGTAGAGGGTGGCAAACATGAGCTATCTGTACCCAGTACAGGACTGTCCTCGGACTGTTGTAACCAAGCACCACAAGCTGGGTGGCCGCAAGCAACAGAAATGTTTTCTTACAATTCTGGAGCCTGGAAGTCTCAAACCAAGATGTTGACAGGGCCATGCTCCTTCTGAAGGTTTCATCGTGGATTGTTCCTGGCCTCTATTGGCTTCTGGTAGCCCCAGACTTCTTGAGCTTATGACAGCAGAACTCCATTCTTTGCCTCTGTCTTCTGGTGTTTTCTCTATGTCTGTCTTTGTATTGTCCTGCCTCTTACAAGAACACCATTCCCTTGGATTAAGGCCCACCCTATTCCAGTATGACCTCATCTTAACTATTTACATTTGCAAAGACCCTATTTCCAAGTAAGGTCACACGATGAGGTACTGAAGGGTTAGGACTTCAACATAGTTTGGGGGGACACAACTCAACCCATAGCAGTGCCCTTGAGATAAATCAGAAATGTTAAGTAGGCCATTGCATATGTGGGTCTGGAGTTCAAAGGAGAGGCCTGGACCAGAACTATACATGTGGAAGTCTCTGGTAAGCCTTAATAATTGAAGCCATTAAGTATCAGCTAGAAACAGATAAAGGGACAGGAGAGCATTAAGGGGTTCCATCCACCCATTGCAGAGAAGAAGGTAAATCAACACAGGTTGGTTTGAACGGTGGAGGTCATGAGGTAGGAGGAAGGAAAGGGAGGCATCAGAGAAGCCAAAGGGAGTTTTAAGAAGGAGGATATGGTCAGTAGTGTCTAACACCGTAGAGATGAGAACACAATCTACCTATTGGATTTAAGGACACACAAGTGTAGATAGAGATCATAGGTGTGAATAACAAGAGCCACTTAAGTGGAATGGTGGAGGCAAATGCCAGAATGAAGTGAGAGAGGAATAGAGACTCCCACAGTGTACATTCAAAGCTGTCTTTCTGTGGTGGTTATAGGCCTGACAGTGTAGGATTAGAGGAGACAGACTCCCAGGAGTAGCTCAACTTACTTACGGCATGGATCATTAACCTGGGCCTGGGGTAGGGGGAGGGGATCTACTTGGAGCGGGTGGTGGCTGTGGAGGGACAGGAGAATCTAAGTATGCCAAGCAGGGTTGTTTCTTAAAACCAGGTCCAATCAGAACGGCTCAGAAGGGCACTTGAGACTGTAGGGGTGGGTGGCATTTGCAGGGATCTCAGAGACCTGAGGTCAGCTGCGGTTAGAGAGGAACAGACACCACAAAGCAGCCCAGGCTGGGGCAGCCTCAGTCAATGCAGTTATGCCTCAAAACTAAGTCTGTTGTGTTGATAAATTTTACTTCCCTAGAACGGTCCTAAGGCAAGAAATTTTAGGTGTCTTGTGCCTACGTGATCTGATGCTGCTCTAGTTCTTCATGGATCATGATCTGTCTTTCTTCATGGGAAAAACCACATTCTCTGGCCAAAGAGTGTCACAGCTTTTTGAAGGAAACCTTTGTGTCAGGATTCTACTAACCCCACGGCCACCAGAATCCTTCCCATTCTTTGAGGCAAAGCTAAAGGCTTCTAGTAGCCTCTAATATAAAGAGTGATGATGCTACATTTTCCTTTTTGCCTCTAGTTATTCCTATATGAATATATATATACCAACTGTCCAGATTTTAGATTTGTTTCATTACTAAGACTAATAGTTTAGCTGTCCCCCTAAACCAATGGTTCTTAAACTTGAGCAAGTATCAGAATCACCCAGGGGGCCTATCAAATGCAGATGGCTAGCCCCCACCCCCAGTGCATTTGATTCAGCAGGAACTGCATTTATAAGTTCCCACATAACACAGATGCAGCTGGTCCCGGGGTCACACTCGGGATCGCCCTTGATGTGTCTCACGAACTATTTGCTTTCACAAGTGATGAAGAGAAGTCATTGGTAGAAACACCTAATCTACTTGTCGCCCCCTCCCTTCCAGAGACACCGTCAAAAGACTGAAATGACCAAAGAAAAGCAATTCTAGTTATTAACAGGTTTCGAGTACTTGATAATACACAAACTTGAAGATTTTGTAAACTCATATTTGCTCTTAAACAAGTTATTCAGTTTAGGGGCATACTAACAAAATAATAACAAAATTTCAATACCTTTTTTCTTTTCTTCCCAAGGAGTGTCTGAAGATGAATCCTGATGACAGATTAACCTGTGCCCAACTCCTGGAGAGCCCCTACTTTGATTCTTTTCGAGAAGACCAAATTAAAAGAAAAGCACGCAATGAAGGAAGAAACAGAAGACGTCAGCAGGTACTTCTGTTCCAAAGTTAAAGTGCTATAAAAAGTATTCTTTTTTTCCTTTTCTACCTTTCACAGTGAGACTAGGTGGACACCAAGACCTTTGTTTGCATGGAGTTAGTTGTATTTGTTTATCTTAGTAAATTTCAGTGATTGACGCAATAAAACCATAAAACTACGAGAACATCCAGATCGTTGCAAAATCTTATTCCGAATACACTTGAATCAACTTTTTGCTACACTGATTGGATAGCTTACCTGCCAGATCGTGTACCTGAAATCCAGCAACCCCGTACAATAAAACCCAGATTACAGCAGGACTGAATTTGAACATTGCAGAGGAATCTGTAACCTTCCGTAGCCTCCAGACACGCCATAAAGGAAACCTGACTCTTGCTGCCTTAATGGCAGGTAGTTAAGTCCGCCTTCCCTAGGCCTTCCCTCAAAATCAAGGACAAACTCTGGCAGATACTAGGAGATGAAACGCAAACACCTGGGAAACAAATTTTATCATAAATGTGCCAATATTGTAAAATCACATGATGAATGTGACAGACAATGATTCTGCACCTTATTAGGTGACCACCCTTTACTTGGTTCCAGAAAAACCTTGAAGTTAAAACATAAACCCCACGGAACTAAGTTTGTTTTGGTTTGGGGTTTATGTTTCATCTTGTGTCTGTAGCGCCTAAAACAGCATCTGACCCATACAAAGTACTTGGTAGATACTATCCAAATAAATAAATAAATAGGTGAGCATTGCTTATTAATAAACGAGGATGTAATTTTCAATTTACCGGACTGACAGTCATCCCATTCTGTGTCCACTTAATCTTCCACATTTGATCCATGATGAAGGTCATTGATCTTCTCTGTAGCATGTCTGTCGTAAAGGGAGAAAGCAGGTTTCGTTGTTTTCAGCCTTTTGCTCGTTAAAACTGAAGTTCGTTGAGAGAGAAAAATCAAACCAATCAGTAAGATGACATGTTAAGATGATTTCCCAGTTTTTATTAGATAGACCATTTCACCTTTTGCTATTTAAGTTATGTGTTTGCAAGTCAAGCCCAATACACTTTACTTAACCCAAAGAGTAAGGTTTGCTCAAATATGACTGAGGCAGCAGTTTGAAATACAGGGTGAACTGTGTGTAAAAACACTGCCGCCTTAAAGACCTCTCACCGGATTTCCCACACTTAACCTGGGAGGGTGACCAGCAGCAGAGCTCCATCCTGCCCCTTCATTCCAGATTCAGGTTCTACCACACCCGCCTCGAGGGGGTGTGGACGCCGGCCTCCTAAGTCTCCAGGTCACAGTGTTTCCCGTTCCTTCATACCCTGTAGCCCAGCTGAGGGGCTCAGGGGCTTCGTTTCTCCTCAAGGAGCAAAAGCGCAGAGAACAGCATTTACAGAACTTACTTCACATGCTCTGTCTTTAGTCCACCGCACCCTGTCCTACTTTATGAGAAAGGCCTTTCCAGAGCACCCGCCATTGAGACCAAGCCTAAACAGCTCTCACCACCAGGTAAAGTCTCCGGATAGCAAGGCCAAGAGAAAGACAGGAATGTCTTTCTTTCTTTCTTTCTTTCTTCCTTTTTAAAAAATACTTATTTATTTCAAGAGAGAGAGACAGCATGAGCAGAGGAGGGACAGAGAGAGACACAGAATCCGAAGCATCTCCAGGCTCTGAGTGGTCAGCACAGAGCCCAACGAGAGTGGGGGGTGGCACTCGACTCACAAACCAGAAAATCATGACCTGAGCCGAAGTCAGATGCTTAACCGGCTGAGCCACCCAGATGCCCCGACACGGATGTCTTTCATGTTCTGGTTTTCTTTCTGATATGCACCTCTTCCCTAAACATTTTACCATATCAGAAAATAAACTAAAACTTCAAGAAAATCTTTTCACTCAGCATGATTTCACTTTGTGAGTTCAAATTCCTATCTGGATACCATCTAGAGCTCTGATTAGTGACCAGAAATTTCCTTAAAGACTAAATATTGTTTAAAATTTATAGTATGGGGTGCCTTGGTGCCTCAATGGATTAAGCATCTGACTTCAGCTCAGATCATGATCTCATAGTTCATGGGTTCAAGCCCCACATCAGGCTCTGTGCTGATAGCTCAGAGCCTAGAGCCTGCTTTGAATTCTGTGTCTCCCTCTCTCTCTCAAATAATAAATAAACATTAAAATTTTTTTCAACTTATAGGAAAGAGTTTTTAAATCTTTACTGTTTTGCCAGTATCCTAAAGTTAAAAATGTGAGATAGGTAGAATGCAGACTCTTGGAATTATTGTCTAACAGCTGTTGGGCATCTAGCTTTTAAACACTGCCTGGATACTCAAAAATGAACATCCCAAAATAAATCAACTACCTCCATGAGAATCCTAGACTAAGTAATGAAACCTGATTTCCAAGTATCAGAATTTCACAATTTTCGGAAAGGTAACCCTATTTGATTTTAAAATTGATGTCTTTTGACATCTTTGTACCATGTATATCCTTTCTGTTTTACCATCTTTAAATCAAACTGTACAAGGAGGAATTCTTTTCAATTTACTTTCTTATTTTTGTCTTGTTCTGCTATTAGAATCAACTGTTGCCTCTCATACCAGGAAGCCACATCTCCCCCACACCTGATGGAAGAAAACAAGTCCTCCAGTTAAAATTTGATCATCTTCCAAACATTTAGGAAAATGTTCTTTCAAGTGGAATGTAATTTAATACGTACACATTTTTGTACAAGAGAGATAGGAGTTCTCAGTGTTTCAAATGCAAATGAGCCATATGAAAATTAAGAACCTTCTAGAATTGTTTTGCTCTGATCATTACTGATTCCTCTGCCTTTGCTTTTTACATGCCAACTTTATCTTTCAGAACATTCCCTTTAAATGTTATAGAGTCTGAAACTGCACATATGGAGGAGACATTTTCAATTGCATCAGAGCAGCCCCTTCAGAGGCAATCAAGGTTGAGAATTTGAGGGCTTGTGCTTTGATTCCTGAAAGAGATTTACATATGTCATTTCGGTTTACCTGACCACATGCTGTCTCAGAGCGTTATCCAGATAGCTTGCCTTGCTGTTGTTTGTGTAAGGAATGACATCATGTTTCTTTTTTTCTCTTTTTTTCAATTTTTAAAACTACCTTTAATGAGTTATGTTCTACATATAATAAACGTACTTATGTTAAGTGCCGAACTTTTCCTTGGATTTCAGCAAAAGTATACACATGCACAGCCTGACCAAAGGCAGATATAAAACATGGTCATCAAACTCAAAATGTTCTCCACTGCCTTTTGTAGCAAGTCTTCCCAAGATCACTGGCCCCAGACAGCCATGCATCTGCTTTTTCTGTCACTATTGATTAGTTTTTCCTATTTTGGGATTTGAAATTAATGGAATCATAAAATCTATAGTCTTTTGTGCCTGACGACATATGCTCAGCATGATGGTTTGAGAAAGAAATGACATTATGTTTCTGCATTTAATTCACTCTTATTGTAACCGGGACTTTTGAGTAATCTGGGATTTTATATTGGCGCAGGAAGGGAGCCTGAGATGTCATGTAGGTTTATGCCTTGATTCCAGGGCAGACTGCAGAGCTCCAAGGAATGACCGTGCTTATTACCTAATGCCGTCCTTCAGTACATTATGGTTTCTTACTCGTTTCTCCTGGCTCAGCCGTCTCCATACCCAGACTTATCCCATTGGGTGTGTTTCCTAGATAGTTCACTGTCGACTCTTTTCCAAACATTTGCCTCTGTGAATTTGTACAGCCCTAAACTTGTGTATCATGGTTGTAAATGCTTCCAATAACAGAAAGATCATCTCTCAGTTAACTTCATTTTGTGTCTCCTAGCAAAAAAGAGAAGCAAACAAACAAGACACCTCAATAGTCAAGCCCAAATTATACTGGGATATTTTCCCAAGTGAACTTGAGAGATATGCCTACATACATACATATGTATATACATATGTGTATGTGTGTGTATATATATATATTTATTTATTTATTTATACACTTATATATAACATATCTGTACACACACACATAACACACATATATATTTATAGGTTTTGAAACATCATGGCAGATGCCTTTTATCCTAGACATCTAAGAAGGATGCAGTCTGTTTAAAGGACTTTTAGTTTGCTAACAAGGAACTCATATAAAATAATAGCATAGGGTTGTCTATCACTGTCTGGCATAAAGGCACAAAGTAGTGATGTTTCAATAAATTATTAAGGTTATTAACTCTTTTCTGCTCCTGGGTCTGGAATGCTGACCTGAACATTGTCAAATTTTGCCAATACACATAATTCCAGAAATGCCTTTTGGTATCAGGCACCAAAATATCAAGCATAAATTGTTTTTAGGAAAACACACTAACACCTTCTGTTCATCCTCTAAAAGTTTATTGCACTTGTAAACTTCTAGAGAATCTTGTTGAATTACTTGGGGGCATCTCTTTACTTGGGAATTATGGCATCTAAACAATGGTTTCTTTCTCACTGGAAGGACATTTTAAATGGGCTTATTTGGCCATGCAACATGTTTAGAGTGAATATAAGCTGCTAAGGCCTTCTTACTGTCATCTTAATATCAAGAAGTTGCCTCCTTCAGATTTGTGTGTTTTTTGCATTTTTAGTTAGATGATTATACCATAGGCACAAGGAATTTGAGAAATAAATAAAAGATACAAGGCAACTTTGAAAGTTTTGAAAGCTGAAAGATTTCCTTTTAATTTTCATAGTGTTTTTATCATGTAAGCCTTCTTATTGCCAAGACACCCATCCTGCTTCAGCTTTTCTAAACATCTAGATTCCATCACAAACACACACACACACACACACACACACACTCAAAATTTCCAAATACATGCAACTCCCATACCCATTTTGCTTATAATCATGCTTTAGACAATAATGGAGAGTTTGATAAGGGTTGAAAGGGTGATAGTCTTTTCTTATTTTTGCTTACATTTAAATTTAAGAATTAATGCAAACTGGCATTTGTCTCTCTCGGTTTTTTTCCTTAGACAATCCATCATTTAGAGATCACTGGGGCAGGGAGAGGAGAAAGCACCTAATGCTCGGGGAAATGTTCTGTGGCAGTCCTTTCACCAGGAGGGAAAACCCTCTTCTGATGACATTTGCACGCTGCGCTGTCCCTGGGCGACCTGGGGCCACCTAGTGCTGTCGGCCGGCTCAATCACAGACACACAGACCTCAACCTGCAACTCTTTTTGTTTCAAGGGCGGGTTTCTCACTCCAGTACTACACGTCCTCCCTTGCATTTCTCAGCCGCATGTAAGACGGTTGCACTTCAGGGTCTAGTGCCCAAATTCAGTAATGAGTTTTTGTAAAGCTTAACCAGGCTCTTCACAGAAACCCACACGACTCTGTAACCAGGCGCTTTCTTCCTATCCTTGTCCAGTTTCTGGCTTACCCACCGCTTCTCTCACCCGCGGCACCACCGGTCAGGCTTCTTAATTTATGTATGTAGCTCCCTCCCGGTGCCATAAGTACCCTGCAGTCATAGTCAGTGATGCTGCCTGAGTACTCTTTTCCTCCACCTCCGGGTGACCTGTTTACACCCCTGTTTCCTCCACTTTGTACCTGAGAATCTCCAAGCAGCCAAGCAGTTCTTTGTGTTTTGTTTTGTTTTTAAATTTTTTAATGGTTTTCATTTCTTTCTGAGAGAGAGACAGCATGAGCAGGGGAGGGTCAGAGAGAGAGGGAGACAAGAATCTGAAACAGGCTCCAGGCTCTGAGCTGTCAGCACAGAACCCGATGCGGGGCTCGAACCCATGAACCGTGAGATCATGACCTGAGCCGAAGTCAGACACTTAACTGACTGAGCCACCCAGGCGCCCCTGTTTTGTTTTGTTTTGTTTTGTTTTGTTTTGTTTTGTTTTGTTTGAAGAGCACTTTACAGAGAACTAAAAATACAGACTTTACTCCTGCCTGCTCCCGCTGTTTCTTCAGGGAAGAAAGAAATGTACCACAGAAAAGGACATCTCATAGACCTTTATCAGCCCTGTAAGGCTACCTGCTTGAATTTTGCCTTTGGTCTCTATTTCAGTCCTGGTGATATTTGAATACACTTGTTCCAACTTGCCCCAAAGGCAAATCTCTTTTTTTTTTGGGGGGGGGGGGGCATGTCATTTTGTGAAGATTATTTAAACTAGATTGAATTATTAAAAAGTTGTACTTGAGGGGCCCCTGAGTGACTCAGTCAACCAACTTCAGTTCAGGTCATGATCTCAGTTTGGTTTGTGGGTTTAAGCCCCAAGTTGGGCTCTGTGCTGACAGCTCAAAGCCTGGAGCCTACTTTGGATTCTGTGTGTCCTCTCTCTGCCCCTCCCCTGTTGACTCTCCCTCTCCTCCCCCCCCTCAAAAATAAACGTTAAAAATCTTTTTAAGTTGTATTTGAGAGGCTTTTGAATGCTTTGGAGTAGGGAGATAATTGAGTAAGGGGCAAAAGCAAAGCTCTAGGGCAGGAAAGAAAGAAGTGGGCAGAATAGATGTTCCCTCTCGTAAGTCAGCCGTATCACTGTTCTCCATTGATCTTGCAGATCTCCCAAACTACAAGACTAAGAAAATTAATACATTATTTTGAAAAAAATTCTCAACTCCAAAGCTGTTTTTATGGTTCTTCAGCTTCCTTGCCATAGAATTGCTGTTTTTCAAAAAAGAGAGCACTTTCTTTGTCACTTGTCACCACTAATGATTTCCAATCCTGGGTTTGGATGGCACAGAATTCTGAAAAAAAAAAAAAAAACAAAGAAAACAGCAACAACAACAAATCCCCCCCAGCTTTTTGGTTTAATTAAAATATACTACTGAAAGAGGAATGTTCCTAAAATTCCACAAACCTTAAAATCTTGAAAAAATTGGGGAGTCAGTATAAGGTATGAGCTGAATTGCAGATTCAGATTTGTAATGCATAGGTATGCATTATGTACAAATCTACAGATTTGTGATGCATGTAACTAAGAAAGAGAAAATGCCTCTCACATGATAAGGTAATGTGCTGGGTTTGTATGTGTTTGTCTTCTATCAAAACCATGAATTCAGCAACTTCCTTCTAGGTCTAGTAGAAGACCAAGTCTTTAAGAGCGATAGGTTTAAAAACTCATTGAATTACCACGCAGTCTGGGAGTTAGAACACCAGGTTCTTGGCCTGGCTTGCAAATCTCTGTGTAGCCGCGTCATGGCATGTAACTTTTCTGTGCCTTCATTTTCTCATTTGTAAATAAGAGAACAGATAAGCTAGATGATTTCTAGGGCTCCTGTGACTCTCGATAGCACATGGTGTTTCTGTGCTGGACATCTCTCCCACGAGAAGAGGCTTTCTAGAGATTGTTTCTCATTAGTAATACTGAGATCACATTTGGGTTTTTTTTTAAATATTTATTTTCTGGGAGAGTGCGGGGGGAGAGGGTCAGAGAGAGGGCAGCAGGATCTGAAGTGGGCTTTGTGCTGACAGGCATACAGCAGATGACTGATGCGGGGTTTGAACTCACGAACCATGAGATCATGACCTGAGCCGAAGTCGGACGTTCAATTAACTAAGCCACCCAGGCGCCCCTAAATTTTGGGTTTTTTGATCTAACCAGGAGCTAGGAGATCTCTCTCTGTCTCTCCCTCTCCTCCTCCCCCTACCTCATCTCTCCCTCGCTTGCTTGCTCTCACACACACACACACACACACACACACACANCACCACCACCACTCCCTGCTAGTTCTACAAAGTCAATAGTAGTTTGCAGACAACCATCTCACAGAGGTTACATTTTATAAACTAAAGTGGATTTTAAAGCTAATTATCGCTAAATTTTAATTAATGTAAACAGAACAGGTGTACTTTGAAAATACAGGGTAATATGTAATCATTCTTTGATGGTTTAATCTAGCTTGGAAATAACACCTATGCTGTGAAATATTAATTTAAGATACGCATTAAGGCCAAGAACTCTTAGGGCATTTCTAGCTTCAGCAAAACTTTTAGTACCCTCAGTAGATGAAAACTTAAAGGAATTCTGTAAATATATCTAACTTATAATGGTGTTATATTTAAGCAGCACAGACTTCATATTCGGGCTACTTTATATTTAACCTGTAATTTACTCAAGGTGAGAATCAGTTATCCTACTTAACAGGAGTATAAACACCTTGTATTTATAAAGTTAAAATTTGTCTTTTCTGTTGTGAACACTAGTCACTGGCCATATCTGTCAATATTGTCACGTTGAAGATGTTGTGTCTACCTATGATTTTAGAACATAATAGTACGGAAGCAGATCTCTTTCAAATCACATGAAATCGTAGCTGCATATTAATTAATTAGCATGTGATAATTAGCATCACTGCAACTTACGCTACCAGAAACAATTCACTACAAAGCAGTTTTATTTGTAGCATGTTAAATATACATAATATTTTTAAATGTTAGCTTAAGATATTTAGAGAACCTAAATATGGGCTTAAATACCTTGGTGACCTTCTATTTGTATACATAACTTGACCTGAATATGTTCTCTAGCTTATTTTAATAAAAGTTAGAAATATTTCTGTCTCCTTAACTTCTGTTCAACTCACCTGTTAGTCCATTGCCTAATACTTTGTATTTAAATGAGAAAAACTGTCATATTCACATACGAAGTTCAGAACTTGTTTAATTTCCTCTCTGTTGGAATATCTGAACAGTTGATATAGTAACTGTTCCTTTTTGAGCCTTGGGTTGGGAATTTTCACAAAATGGAAAAATAACAAAACCTTTTCTAGTCCGACCCGATCGACAATTATCCCTGAGAACATTTCCTTTGAGGCTATAAGATTCTTTTTCTTTCAACTCCTCAAGATATTTCTCTGGCCCTTCCCAGTACTTAAGCTACAAAATATGAAATTTTCTCACAACTTCAATTCCAGGTCCTCACGGTGGTTTCTGTTTTAGGTTTAAAAAGGTGAAAAAGCTCAAGACCAAACTTAGACCAATGATCAAAAGAGAGAAAGACAATGAGTAAAATAATGAATGAGGTCATTTTTGAAAAATGCTTCCATTCTTTTATTTTCTTTTGAACTAACCTTTCTGCTTCCATGATTTTTAATAGCGCTTGTGTTGAAAGATAATAGTAGGTTCTTTCCAAGGCTGACTGCAACTGATTTCTCCCATCCCATGGGCCTTTGGCAATGACACTTTGCCATTCCTTTCATCAAGAGGTGAAGCTCCCTCCCCCACCCCACCTTGTGACCAGTGACTTCCTTAGACAAATAGAATGCAACAGATGTCCCTCCATGCCATTTGGGGGCCCAGGTCTTGAAAAGCCTGTAAACTTCTGCTTTGTCTCTCTGGGGAAGCCAGCCACCATGCTGTAAAGAAGCTTAGGCCAGACCTTCCGATGATAAGATGCGGTGAAAAGAGAAAGAGGTCGCTGAGGAGCACCACGGGGCCAGTCATGTGAGTAAAGCCTTCTTAGAGCTTCTAACTCAGAGCAGCCACCAACCAGCTGCATATGGCCAAGTAAGTGTCAAGTAGAACAGGACAAGTGCCCAGCTGAGCCCAGTCCACCCACAAAATTATGAGAAATAATAAGTTGTTTTAAGCCACTATGTTCTGGGGTGACTTGTTATGTAGCAATAGGTAACTGAAACAGAGATGTTTTTAAACTGCCTACCATTAAAGTTGAGAAGCATGTTCTCAAATAATGTGCACCCTTATAGTAAGGCATGGGATCTGAAGTTATTTAGCCTAGAACTATCAATACACTCTTGGGAATCTGAAAATCATTCTTCCCACCAGCCTCTCTCTTTGGATCCTATTTCTTTTAGTCAAGGCTACTCTGCTTCCAAAGAGGACATCGTCTTCTCATAAAACGTGTGACCACCCTATGCAGGAAATCCAAAAGACCATAATGAAGAAATGATCCAGACATTGGATTTTACCAAACACATGCAGACATTCTTGGTAGAAATTTACCTGATCTCTTTCCAGTGGCCTGAAAGGAAACTTGCTTCTTTTTGCAAGAAAAATATTTGCGTCTGTGTTAGATAACTGGATAGGTGCCAGACTATTCGTTTTCTACCTTTTGCCCTAAATAAGAGTCAGTCCATTTGGGTCCTAGTGGGTGTTTTTAACCAGTGCTCCTCAGCAAACCTCCCATTCAGCAGACATCAGCTACTGATCATCTAGGCTGTTGAGGAAAAGCCTTATCTAATTGCATGAAAAGAACTTCTCCTCATAAAAGAGGTCTCTAGCACCTTTGAGTATTCAGGATGACTGACTGGTACCATTGTCTTTCCACAATTCCATCTTTCTCCCTGAACCAGAAAGGCATCCTACCCGAGGCCATATCTTGGTTTTGCCACTTCCAGTCATGGCCTTTGATCATCAGTGTCTTCAACTCCACAGTGAGAATAATAACACTTACCTGAAATGAGAATCTTAACACCTGAGGTTGCTAAAAGTATTACATGAAACAATGATGTCAATGTGCTTTGTAATTGAAAGAGCTTATAATTATTGATTATTCGTGCTTTATGTTTATTTATTTTTTGAGAGAGAAATAGAGCATGAGCGGGAGAGAGGCAGAGAGAGAGGGAGACACAGAATCTGAAGGAAACTGTCCAGGCTTCAAGCTGTCAGCACAGAGCCTGATGCGGTGCTCGAACCCACAAACTGTGAGATCATGACCTGAGCCAATGTTGGACGCTTAACTGACTGAGCCACCCAGGCGCCCCTATTGATTATTACCTTTATTACCCTCTAGAACTTTGGGAATAGATTAACTTCTACATTAATATGTGGTCCTTTGAAAGAACCCATGGAATTTCTTTAGTTTGACTACTTTATTTATTTTTAATTGAAGTATAGTTGACATACAATACTATATTAGTCTCTGGCATACAACATAGTGACTTGACATATGAGATCAAAATGCTCATCACAGAAAGTATATTACCAGCTGTCACCATACAAAGTCATTATAATATTATTGACCATATTCCCTATGTTGTACTTTCCCCATGTACATCTCCATGACCTATTTCTTTTGTAGCTGGAAATGTGTACCTCTTACTCCCGTTTACCTATTTTGCCCATCTGCCACCATGCTCCCATCTGGCAATAATCTAGAATTTTTTTTAATACAGTGGTTGCCTTGTTTCCTCCCCAAAAAACTGTGAGACCTCAACGTCCTCAACTGCTGAGACCTTCCGTGCGCTAGCTTTTGCATTTTCAACATGAAAAGGCTCTTATTTATCTTCCAGCAGACAAAAGTGTCAAGTTTTTCTTTTTTACATCAGTTGAATTTGTTGATATTATTTGAAATGTTTGCTTATTGCCTAGCAAACACTATCAAGCTATGGAGTACTGGGCAGACATGAAAGAAGACAAGCTTTCAAGGGAATAGTAGCCACCAAGAAGAAACAGCCTGATGGGATTAACCACAAATTAAGACCTCACCAGAAAACTTGGAGAAGACACCAACCTCCGCATCATGAGACAGTCTGACCATAACTCCAAGAGATTTCCTGAGGGGCAGGAATCCTCAGAGACAGAAGAATTGGCTGAGGAGGCACAACTAAATTTTGATGAAAAAGCACTTTAGCTATGGGGAGTATGCAAAACAATTGTAATATTGTGTTTGCCCAGGGTGATTAGCTACTGGCAACTCAGCTAGAGAAAAAAGCAAGAGATCATGCTAGAGACACAAGTCTTAATTTAATGTGTGTGTTTTGGCAACTGAAACCTTATGAACAATTTATATTTGCAAGGCAGTGAGGAAGTTTTGTGAGTGAGAAGAAAAGTCAGTCCTCATCTTTGAGAAATACTTGCAGTGAGAGGAAGAACAAGAGGAACCATCAGAAGCGCACCTAGGGGAGGAATTGGCATCTGTCCCTTGTCCCTGCCACAGTCCCCACCACAAGATCGCCTTTCCACCCACCCTCCATTCCTCTTTCATAACTATCCTCCTTTCTAGCCACACATTTACTTTGCTCAGATCGGAAACCTTATCCTCTGTCATGAGTTTCTTCCTGCACCAAATACCCATCACCTCACTTTCTGCTCTGACAGAAAAGCATAGAAATTGCTCCATTATCCAATTGCCTTCTTCCTCGATTTGCTAATCTTCCCCTTCTACTCCCTGTCATTTTCAGGTCTGAGAAAATCATATGGTATGTGATCTTACCTAATATAAGAACCCCAGCACTACCTTATATAAATTAAATTTGAAAATAATCTTAGATTGAATTAAAATAAATCTCTAAAATATGTTTTATTTTATATTATCTTATTTATTTTGACAGAGAGAGAAAGCACAAGCAGGAGAGGGGCGGGGTGGGGGGGTGGGGAGAGAGAGAGAATACCAAGCAGGCTCTGCACTAAGACACAAGGCTTGAACTCACAAACTGCAAGATCATGACCTGAGCCAAAATCAAGAGTCAGATGCTTAACTAACTGAGCCACCCACATGCCCCTCTTTTAGAGAGCTCAGTCAGTAAAGCCTGTGGCTCTTGATCCAGAGGTCATGAGTTCAAGGCCCACGTTGGGTGTAGAGTTTACTTAATTAAAGAAAAAAAAGTATATTGGAGATTGACATCTCTTTAGTTGCCGTATTCTCTGTTCTTCCTTTAATGGGATCACATTTGGAAGAAAAAAAAAAAATCCCTCACCAGAATTGATTCCATCAAATGTTTCCTCTAAATCACAGGTTCTTAGCCATGAGTCAGCTTCAAGGGATCCATTGGAAGTCCCTTCTTCCATTTCCAAATCCAGATTCCATAATGTAACTCAGGGCTATTGTTGCCCCAAACTCCAAAAAGCTCCTCCAAGCTAACACCTAGACGGCTCACAGTACTTCCAACGCAGGACAAAGACCTCTTCCCTCTTGCCCCGGTTCTCACCAGTTTGCTTTCCCTGCAACTTGAGCTCTTAGACTCAATACACAGCAAGACCAAGACTATTCTGCCCAGAGGCAGAATGGCCGTGAAGAGATAAAAATCTCTTCCTCATTCTGCTTTAAATATTTAACATTTAGAAATCCATCTGGGTTCCAGAGTAATCCCACTGAGAAGATTAGGGAGATAAAGTACCAGTTAGGATTTTTCTGTGAATTTGTTTAGAGGAATAGCTTTCCCAGGAGCTATTTGTCATCGGTATGCTGACAAAATGGAAGTGTGGGCTCTGTGGTTGGGGCTGTTAAGTGGCTGGAGGGCAACATGAGGTCACTAGGTCACTCTTTAGGGATTGGGAGTGGAGGGCACCATAAGGGGTAAGAAATGGAGGTGGAAATACGCCTACAGCAAACTGTCAGCTTCAGAAATTTACTAGTGCCATCCCCAGCCATCATTTCTTACAAAGTCCATTGGAACAGTGCGGGGAAGGGGAAATACCTTGGAGGGTTCTAGAGCCAAGTGGACTGCTGACTGCACTGTGCCGAGCCAATGTTCTCTTTGGTCTCTGGCCCCTCAGTCTGTAATTAGGAGCAGTCAAGCTCAATGTTTTTAAGGATCCCTCCAGCTAAGATAGCCTGTGAAGTGATATAGACAACTGGCATTTGTCTCTTGTCCTGTACCTGTGTCCGCTTTCACCCTCCTTTTCTCGGGTCTGTCACAGGTAGAATAGAGAGGTGAGGACAGAGAAGGAGCCTAGCTGGAGATCATGCCCTGTCTGCCTCCCAGGGCGAGCACGAGTCCTGTGTCCTTCCAGCTGCCTGATCTACTCTAAGATCTCTTTTCTGCAGCATGTCTGCTGCAGAGCGCTGGCTCCGTGGTGGCAAGGGCAAAATCATGAGGCTGCAGTCGCTTTGCAAGAGCCCAGCTTTCAATTTTTAAGCAAACCAGAAATAGATAAGAGGTGTTAGGGGGTTTCCGTTATTACTGGTTTTGGTATTGGTTTGTTATTGCTGTTGCTTTGTTTTGCCTTTGTAAACCCTTTAAACTCCTTGTTGCCACAGATTATGGCATACCGTAAATAGATAAGCTGGATGCCACTCTGAAGAGGAAGAATATCATTTGTGCCCAATAAGTCCACAACATGCCCTTTGAGCAATAACATCAACAAAGAAGAATATATATATGGCTCAAAGAACAGCTACTAAGCACAAGTGAAATTGAAACTTCAGTTTCCAAATTGCACAATTCCTAAGGATTAAAGTGAATCCTTGGCCAAGATTCCAAGAAGACTCTCTCTAGAGATATTGCCAGGAGATTTTCCAGCGTTCTCAACATGTAAAATCCTAAAACATTATTTACAGTATTTTTATTTTATCTCAACTTGTGAACCATCAGATTCTATCTTGCACAAATTTACAAAGTGTTTTTGTTTGATTTTTTTAATATTCAGAATTTCTCTATTTTGTAGAGATTTTCAAGTATAATCTGCCCCTCAACGTGACCCCAAGATCAAGAGCCACATGCTCTACTGGCTGAGCCAGCCAGGCACCCCTTAATTTTCAGAATTTCTGGACTCCTAAGGGAACAATAATGACCAATACAGTTGAATATTTTAGGCAATCTGACAGGATCAAAGCCAGAGAGAGCATTAAATAATGATAGAAATCTCAAGCCTGATGTAGTAAAAAGGAAAGAAATATTTTAAGTCAATATTCTAAATATAAAACAGCAATCATGTTGAAGTACAAGTCATTGATGCATTATGGAAACAAATTGTGGCTTTTCCAATTTATCCTTAATTTCACCAATTTATGCATGTATCATGTTTTACATTATGTATTATCACCTCTTTTCTGATGGCCTTTATGTCTTTGGTAGATTTACTGGTCCAAGGGAACTAAATTGCACGAAGCCCTCCTCAGATGTCAGGAAAACATATATATATGCTTTATATATACTCTCTCATATACTTTCCCAAACACCGTAGAAGTAGGAAATGTTAGCCACATTTTACAAGTAAGAAATCTCAGGTTCAGAGAGATTGTGAAGAATTGGCAGAGTTGGCTTTAAAATTTTCAGAAAACTGGGGCGTCTGGGTGGCTCAGTCTGTTAACCATCAACTCTTGATCTTGGCTCAGGTCATGATCTCAGGAACGGTGAGATCAAGCCCTACATCAGGCTCTGCACTGACAGCCTGGAACCTGCTTGGAATGCTCTCTCTCCCTCTGTCTCTCTGCCCCTCCTCTGCTACCTGCTCTCTCTCTCTCAAAATAAATGAACATTTCAAAAAGTTAAAATTTTCAGAAAACTTTCGCCAAACTTTTCACTTATTTTTGCACTTAAAGGTGGTAAGCATTAGCTATCTGAAGCCAGGTCCCTTGCCTTCAGGCATTTTCAGTATTTGCTATATTCTTACATCCTGGTATTTATTTGTAATTTCTCTAAGGCCAATCCTAACTAAAATAACTGTGTAAAAACATATGCCCTTAGCTAAATGGCTAGCCCCAAACTATGACACGGTATCTTCTCTTTGGGGTAGATCTCATCACATTTGTAAATAAAGGCGTCTGCATACACCTCTTTTGTATATGCAAGGCCTGGCTGGCCACAAAGTAATGGTACTGAAATTATGATGAAGTATGAACAGTCATAGGAATGCTTCCTAAAAAGATAGAATTTATTTTATTTATTTATTTTTTTATTTCTAGGAGAGAGAGAGAGATAGACAGCGTGAGCAGGGGAGGGTCAGAGAGAGAGGGAGACACAGGCTCTGAAATAGGCTCCAGGCTCTGAGCTGGCAGTCAGCACAGAGCCCGACGCGGGGCTCGAACCCACGAACCGCGAGATCATGACCTAAGCGAAAGTCGGACGCTTAACCGACTAAGCCACCCAGGCGCCCCTAAAAAAAGATAGAATTTAAATCAGAGTCCTTTGTGAGATCACACCAAACATCTGATTTTTATTGATAAGAAAACCAAGGCTTTGAAAAAGAAAACCAAGGCCCCAGAGAAATGCTAAACACAGATTAACTGGGCGGTCAGAACGATTTTGTTTACTTAACTACTTGTGTCTTCTGCTTGCCTTATTTGATAATGGATTTGAAGCAGCTTCTATGTATAATAATTATAAAATAAAATGGGGAAATCATTTACAAAGGCAAGAACGATGCAAATGTTCTAAAATAAGATAGTGACAGTTGCAGAGTCTGTATATATACGAAAGCCATCAACTTGTATGCTTTAAAAGGATAAATTTTATGATATATGAGTTATATCTCAACAAAACTTACTTTTTAAAAAGAGTAGGCTATGTTTACTTTTTGATATAGGATAGAGGAAAAAACCATGGATTAGTGACGTTTTTTAAATTTCTTTTTTTTAATTTCATTTTTCTTTTCTCCAGTCTCTCTTCTGAATTCCACATTAGAGTAGTGCTAGTGATTTGGCCTGCATCACATTAGCTTAATGAATCAGGAAGAGTGATATATTGCCTGCATTTCTCTTTCGTAGACTCTTAGCTAGGTTTCAAAGTTTCTGTTGGAGTTTTCAAATAAGACTCTGGAAGATATTTCAAAGGAGAATACAGTTTTTCCCATGACAGATTTTCTGAGTAAATCAGAGGCCGTAAACTAAGAGGTCTTGCTGATATTTGTTAAGAAATAGAAAGTTAAATCTGTTAGTCTTTATATATAAGCATACATGTGTGTACAAGCAAATGTTTCAAGCAAAATCCTTTAAGATCTGTACACACAAGTTGATCTGGGAATTCCCCTTCTTCAAATTTATCATAGGGTATAAAGAGTTCAGAAAAGGGCTTGAAAATAAAGATTTTCATACTAGAATTATCATTATGTATATAACAAAAAGGTGGATACAGATCTAAATGTCCAACAGGATATTCTTATTACAGAGATAATAACAACATACATGTCATTTAAAAAAATTTTAAACCTCCAGGGCCACCTGGGTGGCTCAGTCAGTTGAGTGCCTAACTTCGGCTCATATCATGATTTTGTGGCTCATGAGTTCAAGCTCCATGTCAGGCTCTGTGCTGACAGCTCAAGGCCTGGAGCCTGCTTCCAATTCTGTGTCTCCCCCTCTCTTGCTCCTCTCTGTCTCTCTCTCTCTCTCAAAAATAAATAAACATTAAAATAATAATAATAATTTAAAACTGCCAAATGTTTCCCCATAACTCCTCCCCTTAAGAGATAACCAAAACTATGTTCAGTGACTGTTTTATAGGATCATCTTGTAAAATGGCTTTGCAACTTGCTTTTTGCACTTTATAATGAATCTTTATAAATCAGTTCCTGCAGGTCTGCCCCACTAGTTTGTTTGGTATATATAGATATTTTTTTATTTTTTTAATGTTTATTTTTGAGAGAGACAGAGCATGAGCAGGGGAGGGGCAGAGGGGGGTGGGGGGGAGACACAGAATCCGAAGCAGGCTCCAGGCTCTGAGCTGTCAGCACAGAGCCCAGCACAGGGCTCAAGCCCGAGAACCGTGCGATCATGACCTGAGCCGAAGTTGGATACTTAGCCAACTGAGTCACCCAGGCGCCCCTGGCATATATTTTTTAAACATTATTTTTAAAAGTATTCAAGACTTAGGGAAATGTTCATGATAAAGTGTTAAGTTCTTTTTTTCAAAGCAGAATACAAAACATTGCATATGGTATGATCCTAAACTGGGTAGGACCTGGGGACTGGCAAAGATTATACACAAATTTACATAAAAGACTTAAAGAAATACAAAAAATTATTAATAATAGGTAGTCCTAAGTGGTAGAATTATAACTTTACTTTCTTCTATATAAAATTTTATATTTTCCAAATTCTCAATGATTGAACACGTTAAAAATAGCATTGGCTTTTTCTATTTCCAAAAATAATTTAGGTTCCTTGTAGGCAATCTGGAAGATGCAGATAAACTCAAATAAGAAAATAGGAAGTCGCTTGTGATCCAACAACCCAGAGATAATAACTCACCACTTAGATAGATTTTTTTGAACAACTTTTTTCTCTGTGTGTGTTTTACAAAAATAAAATTATACTGGTCATAATTTTGCAACTGCCCTATGTCACTTAAGTGTATTGCCCACATTTAAAAATTTATATAAGATACTTTTCCACAAAATGATCTTTTGGTTACCTAAGACCATAATTCATATATAAGATTCAGTTATTACCAATTTTTGCCTTCATAATTGAAATACTGAACATTAGCAAGGATAAATCTTTGTGTATATATGCTTTACAATATTTTCATGTGATAAATAGCTAAAAGTGGAATCACTGAGTTAGACGGTCTGCAAAATTGCAGCATGTCTGGTGCTTATTGCCAGTACATTCTTCAGAAAATATTTAAAAACTTCTCTCCCCACCAGTGGTTTGAGAAATTTGTCGTTTTCCACACTTTCAGCAATGGCAGGTGTTAGCAATCTGGAAATTTTACTATTTTTTTCTCTTACTAGGAAAATAATAAATGTTTAGTATAGAAAATTTTAAAGGTATAAATAAGCAAAGAGAAGAAAATAAAAATCACTAAGAATATCATCAACCGCTGATTCTGTGTGTGTGTGTGTGTGTGTGTGTGTGTGTGTGTGCGCGCGTGCGTGTGTTCTCATATGCATATTACATATATACTTCTTAGTTTAATAAAATTAAATCAGGGGCGCCTGGGTGGCTCAGTTGGTTAAGCATCCGACTTCAGCTCAGGTCATGATCTCGCAGTTTGTGGGTTTGAGCCCTGCGTCAGGCTCTGTGCTGACAGCTCAGAGCCTGGAGCCTGCTTCGAATTTTGTGTCTCCCTCCCCTCCCCTGTTCATGCTGTCTCTGTTTCTCCATAATAAATAAATGTTAAAGCATGTTTAAAAAATTAAATTAAATCACATAATAAATAACAGCTAATATTTATTAAGCAATACCTTTTTGTAGACCCTATGCTATGTTTTTAAATCATCTCATTAAATCCTTATGCCTCTATAAAATAGTATATTTTTTAAGATTTTATGTTTAAGTAATCTCTACACCCAACGTGGGGTTCAAACTTATAGCCCCAAGTTCAGGAGTCACATGCTCTTCCAACTGAGCCAGCCAGGTGCCCCAAAAAGAGTATCTTTAGTATTTAATATGTCCATTTTTTTAATGTCTATTTATTTTTGAGAAAGAGCACATGAGCAGGGCAGAAAGAGAGAAGGAGACAGAGGATCAGATGTGGAGCTTGAACCCACGAACTGCAAGACCATGACCCTGAGCCAAAGTCAGACGCTTCACTGACTGAGCCGTCCGGGCACCCCAATATGTCCATTTTTAAAAAAGAAACTCTGAGAGATTAAGAAACTTGCCTTTGGCAATATAGCGAATATGTGGCAGAGCTGAGATTAAACGGATTTAATCTGAGATTTTAGAGCCCCTATTCTTATATCCATTAGGAACCCATTAGGAACCCCTGGACCCTGGAGGGGTCTGTATTCCCTGTCACAGGGAACAGTCAACTTTGCTAAATCGGAAGTACTGACCCAACCCTTAATTTAAACAAGACTATTTATCACTTCTAATCAAAAGGATGCTAGTATATACATACGTAAATAAATACGTAAATAAATGAGGGAGGATGGGAGGTAGAAAGGGACAAATCTTCCTTACAGATGAATTCCAAATAATATATATAAATACTATTCCCTCCAAGAGGTGGAGCTCAGTTTCCCTCCGCTTGAGCGTGGGCTGGCTTTAGTGACTCTTCCGGAGAAGAGAGTATGAAAAGGGATGAAACAGAGACTTGAGAGGAGAGAAACCTGCAGACCCCCCACTACCTGTGTGATCCACGTTAGGGTCACCAGTGATCAGCCCTGCTGGCGCTGATCATCTCTGGTATTCTTCCCACAACGCCCATAACCCCGGCGTCATCATGAGAAAAAACATCAGACGAACCAAAGTTGAGTGTACAAAATACCTGACCAATACCCCTCAAAACTGTCAAGGTCGTGAAAGATGAAAACTAGTAAACTGTGACAAAGCAGAGGAGACATGACTCGGTGCCACATGGGATCCCAGACCAGATGCTAAAACAGCAAAAGGACATTTGTAGAGCAACTAGTGAAACCCAAATAAAATCTGGTGCTTAGTTAATAGTGATGAGCCTATATTGGTTTCTGAGGTTTTAACAAACGTGCCGTGGTAATGTAAGATGTTAACATCTTACAGGGTAAGTTCCTATACAGGAACTATAAGTAGTACCTGCAACTTTTTGCAAATCTAGAATTATTCCAAAATAAAAAGGGTTTTGGGGGGGGTTTTGTTTGTTTTGGTTTGTTTTTTTGTTTGTTTTTTTTTGCTTTTATAGGGATGCCTGTTTCACTTGTGAAGGCAGAGATAACGTTCCAGCTGTGACAGGCATCCATACCCTCAGGGTCTGAACTAGTCTCCTCCCTTTTTGTCTTTGCTTCCCAGTGAGGGTCCAGCATCCAGCCCGAGTCCAAAAGGGAACACTCAGATGGAGCAAGGTAGATGGATCTTGAAGGCCTGATCCCAGGACCCCAGCTAGTTTTTCTGTTGACATTGATTTTATAGTTTCTGCAGGACCGAAAGGCCATTCATTGATCAGTCCATTCCTCTGAAATAATTCTTACTCGTTTACTAGCGAGCAAAGGAGGTGGCGGTGAAGTCTACTCTGGAGTGACTTTAAGCAGCCAGGACGTCTGGGGCTGGATGCTTTTACTATGGGGCTCCTGGCATCACAAGCGGCCATGGAAAAGTGTGTTAAGATCACTGAGTCTTTCCAACCCGGGCCCTGCAGAATGACTCCCGAAAGAAAGGTGGAGAGAAGGTCCATTCTGCCATCAGTAGAGTAGTGACCAGAGAACACAGCCTCAACCTTCACATGTACTTCATGGAGTGGGCTTCAGGAAGCAGAGCCTGCAGGCACTCAGAGAGATCTGGGAATTTGCCTTGAAAGAGATGGGAATGCCAGGTATGTGCATTGACACCAGGCTCAGCAAAGTATCTGGGTCAAAGGAATGAGAATGTGCCATACGTATCCCTGGGTGGTTGTGGTTGTCAGGGAAACAATAAGGATAAAGATGTACCTGTCACCGTTTTCAGAAACCTATAGACAATGCGGATGAGAACTAACTACTGATTGTCAAAGTTATAAAACAACAACAAAAGAGAGAGAGAGAAAGAGGGGGTGAGTAAAAGGGGGGGGAGAGAGAGAGAGAGATCACTAAGTACCCAGAGAATAATATAACCCTGTTCCTTATCTTTAGCTTGACTATCTCTGCAATATTTCTTTAGATTATGAACCAGGGCTGTTTCCCTGGTTACAAAGGCCAGCTCACTAGGACAAAGGGCGCAGTGGTTGAGTCAGTCCAGGAATTTGTAATGGCAAATGCCAAGCTTTCATGTGAATATATGTCTATGTGTCCTAAGTATTTGGAATAGACTATCTGTAGACTTGCAGATTCTATAGCTCTCAACCACTCTGTAATCTGCAGCTTCACTTCTTTTTCACTTAATAAATCATAAACATCTATGCATGTTATTTTTTCAAGTTTATGTATCTATTTTGAGAGAGAGAGAGAGAGAGAGAGCAGGCGCAGGGGAGGGACAGAGACAGAGGGGGAGAGAGAAAATCCCAAGCAGGCTCCACACTGTCAGCACATCTGTGCATGTTATTAAATGTTCTATAAATCCTTTACAAATGTGATCTTCTCAAAATGACTTAGGTAAATTAAGGGACACATCTCAAAGGAATGCTCTACAGTTATTTAAAAGAATGAGGTCACTATCCATGTGCTTATATTGCATAATCTCTAAGGAGAATTAAGGGTAAGAAGCCAAGAGCAGAGCAGTGTGGATAGTATACTACCATTAAAAAATACATGTATCCATATATAATTTAATAGATTATATAATCTGGGATATACATATATACATATACAGGGGAGAATGTCGCTGGAAAGGTTGAAAGGGAAACTAGAATATTTGCTTTCAAGGAGGAAACTCAGTGGCTGGAGCCTAAGAGTAAAAATAAGGTTTCTTTTATATCATTTTAAAATTTTGTAAGACACAAGTATTTGCTTCAAAGGGATAGCATTTAAAAATTATAGCATCATAGTTAATGCCTGCCTAGTATAGACATTAAGCTGTTTCCAATTATCACAATCATATATAAGGCTTCAAGCCACATCTTAGTAGCTAAATCTTTGCCTATATTGATGCTGATTTTCTTCAAAAAGATTTCTGCAAGTGAAACTGCTGATTCGAAAGGTGGGAATATTTTTAGGATTTTGAAAAGTTTTGCTGAATTCTCCAGAAACTAATTTACATATTTCTCTATACCATCACGTTTTCTCCCTATGCCCTCAGTAACAAGAAAGGGTTGTTTTTCTTTCCACTTTGGTAAGATAAAACATAATGCCATATATATATGTATATATGTGTGTGCACATGTGTGTATGTGTATAGTTGTATTTCTATATATAGGATATTTAGGAGGAGCTCATGGATGGTATGCTTTCCAAGTTCTTGCATGTATGAGTATATCCTCATCATTTTATCAGCTATAGAGTTTAAGCTCAGAATACTTTTCTCTCACAACTTTGAAGACAGGGCTCCATTACCTCCTAAAGGTAATGATCTTAAGATTGCTGATTGGCATTGCTGATCTTAAGCCTCACATCATCTGAGTTACATCCTTTGTAAGCTGCCAGATTTCTTTTTTTCCCTCTGGAAACTTTTGGAGTTTGGGCTTCATTTTAGTTTGCTGTCACTAGACTGGGCTGTAAAACCTCAGAATCTTAGTGGCTGACAACAGGTATTTATTCCCTGCTCACGTTAGCGGGCAGCCAGCGGGGTTTGGCTGCAGGCTGTGGTTGGAGAACAGGTTCGTGTGTCTCAGGTTCGTGAGTCTGCCATTCAGGGACCCGGGCTGAGGAGCAGGTCCTGTGTGGGGTATGCCCTTCTCGTGGCAGAGGGCTGAGGAACGAAAGGCCTGGTGGAAACCTGCAGTGCCTCTAGAATTTTCTGTTCAGGAGTGGTGCAGGTCACATCTGCTCACAATGTGACGCCCAAGGCAAATCGCTGGATCAAGTCCAAGTCCACCTACAGGCCTGAATAAAGCCTTTTCCTCAGAATTCTGAATTTTCCCCTACGAAGTGTCCAGCCATGAATTCAGCTTCAGAATTTTTACAAAAATTCTATTCATACAAAGTAATTTGTGGGCAGCAGTCTTTACTAAGGCCTGGAAGAAAAGGAGAAGACAGAGGTGGGGTATTTTTAGTGGCTCCCAAAACCCCCGAATTTGAATTTTGACTTTCATGGGTATCAAAGCCCTTCCTCTGCCCACCCTCCCGTCACAGCAGAGGTCATTTTGCCCCCACCTTACCCCACCTCCTGTCTTCTCCCTCCTCTCCATCCCCCTCTCTCTCCTCCCTTCCCCCCATCCTCCTCAGTTCTTGGAATCTTGGGATTCATATTTTGGAACTTGAGCAGGAAGTGGGTGACCTGACAGAAAAAGATTAAACGTGCCTGTTTCAGTTATCTTTTGCCGCATAACAAACCACCCCAAAACTTTGAGGCTGAAAACAACAGCCATTTTATTATCTGTCACACTTCTGTGGGGCAGCAGGGCCTCGGCGCCGCCTCGGACGATTACTTCTGCGGGCCTCCTCCGGGGTATCTCACGCTGCTGCTGTCAGATAGCGACGGGGCTGAACCGGCCAACATGGCTTCCCTCATGCATCTGCTAGAAGGCCAGCAGAGTGGGGGCGCTGGGCAGCTGGGCCTCTGCCCCCCCCCAACCCCCACCACCTGTAATCTCAAGGCGTTTCTCTCTCTGGTGATCTCGCCACACAGCGCTAGCACACAGGGTAGCAAGACGTTTTAGATGTTTGTTCGGGGATCCAAAACAGGCAAAAGCAGAAGCTGCAAAGCCCTTCTTACAGCCTTGACCTGCCCAGAAGGGACAGGGTGTCACCCCTGCCACGCTCCACTGGTTAATGGGAGTCCCAGGCCAGCCCAGATTCAGCATGGCAGGGCACTGAGTACCCAGAGGCATGCTACATGGGGGCCATCTTTGGAGAAAGATACCACAACGCTTTAGGCAACAGTTAATATATGTGTGCCTTTGTTAAGTGTGCTTATAAAGTCAGAATAAAAGTTGATACCCTCTGGCATTATTGGGATATTAAAGTACTGAAATTAAACTAGGTATTTATTACTTTGGGCTTTTTAAAATTTTTTAATGTTTATTTTAAAGAGTGAGAGAGAGAAAGAGCATGAGCAGGGGAGGGACAGAGAGAGGGAGACACAATCTGAAGCAGGCTCCAGGCTCTGAGCTGTCAGACGCAGGGCTCTGAGATCATGACCTGAGCAGAAGCCGGACACCTAAACCGGCTGAGCCACCCAGGCGCTCCTTTATTACTTTGTTTTTTGATTGCCCACCGCAGATTTTGATCACTTTTACTCCTCATTTCCACCTTCCTTCTACCCCTGAAGAGGGACAGCATTATTCATCTCCTCAGTTGGAACCCCTTAGACCTTTGGCATACTTACACCTTTTAAAGTCAATCAGTGATACTCCATTCGTAAGGTGGGAGACATCACTACATGATCACCTCTCCTTGTTCTCCCTGCCGGCTGTACCCTCTGTTGCCAGGGTTGGTACCATTCGCAGTACTCTGTAAGTAGACTTGTTTTAGACTCCGTAGACTGATTTGGGTTTTTTTTTTAGAAGTTTTCTTTCTTTTTTAAATGTTTTTTATTTTTCTGAGAGAGCGAGAGCGAGAGAATCTAAAGCAGGCTCCAGGCTCTGAGCTGTCAGCAGAGTCCAACGCGGGGCTCGAACCCACGAACCATGAGATCATGACCTGAGCTGAGGTCGGATGCTTAACCGACTGAGCCACCCAGGCGCCCCTCAGTAGACTGATTTTAAAAGCTCAAAAACCACAGGCAGTCCTGAGAGGCCTTTGTGGACCACCGTGAGAACGTGGATTTGACTTTGAATGAGATCAGAGCCCTTCACATCCTCTTCAGCTGCGTCCTCAGCCCTGGCTCTGCCGGCCACCTGCAATACGTTAAAAAAAAAAACCAAAATTAATGAAAGGAGAAAGGGGAAGGCGAAGGGGAAGTGTGTGCCCACGTTCATCTACCGTGCCTGCAGCAGGTACAGCAGAAGCTAAAAGTGGGTCACCTCTGCGGTGACTCTATGATGCCTCTCACTGAACATCTAAGTAGAATAGTGTGATCACAATTCCTTGTCTCCCAAGTGTTGCGTGTCAAGAAAAAAAACAAAAAGTCTTTTACTCTCGAGTGATTTTGCCCTTTGCGGGTGGAACGAGGATTTCCCACGGGCAGGAACTTGGCCTTCCCGCTGCTGACCGTCCTTCCAACAGCGAAAGGCCTGAAGTGCTTTCGCCGCGGTCCGGAGCCGAAGGTGGGGTGACGAGGGCCACCAATAAAGCAAGAGAGTGGCGCCGGTGTGGACCCTGAAGTTTTATCTGCCAAGCTGCTGCCTCGGAGTGGTTTCTTTCCTTTGTACCCAGGCTGTCCGTTCTGTCTCACTAAAAATTATAGCCCGGAGCTGCTGCACAGGGAGGAACTTTCGTGCAGATGGGACGGAGCAGCCAAGGAAAGAAGAGTCAAGGGATAATAGCTCAAGGGATTATAGTGGAGTCAAACACTGAACACGTGTAAATAGGAAGAGTTCCCAATTCGGTGATAGAAACGTCGCAGAAGCCGACTCCCCTGTCACGTAACAGTCCAAGGTGGAGCTCGCCCAGCCGTGGACGCCTCTGCTCCACACAGACACTCAGGGACCCGTGGGGGGTGCTTCTGCCGCCCGCGACACGCAGCTGCCAAAGTCAGCTGAGTCCTCACCGTTCAAGCCAAAAGGAAGGGAGAAGAGGGAAAGTGGAGGACCAGGAATTTCCTTTTACCTAAAAGCAAAGGCACTTTCGCACCTGACTCCCTGGGTTAGAGCTCAGTGAGCACCTGGGAGGAAGGGAGGCTTGGTAGGCCGGTCCTGGCTCCGTCTCTCTCTGGTGGAAAAGGGGGTGATTTGTTCTTGGTGGACAGCCAGCCTTTCTCCGCCACCGTGGTCACAGCAGAGACCAGGGGACGCCAGGGGGGTGGGAAGCAGAGGGCAGAGGTGGCACAAACAAGGGTGGCTGGGCTGCCCGAGGGTTTGATCCAAGCTGAAGATTCCCAGAGAAACACACAGGGACTCGCCTGAGGCAGCAGCCTTTGGACTCTGCGAGAGGGACACTTGAAAGGGAATGAATTTCAGGCAATAAAGTTGCTGGGGACTGATCATCTTAATTGATATGATGAGTGTTCTTTCCCCCCCTCTGCTCATGGGGGGGGAAAGAGAGGCAGTGTGGTAAAGTGGAGGGAACAAGGAGTTGGAATTAGGAGCCTGGGTTCACATCTTAGTTCTACCCGTCACTTAGTAACTTTGACATTAGAAGTCTCTCATTTTTTAGGGGTGCCTGGCTGGCTTAGTCGGTAGAGCATGCAACTCTGGATCTCAAGGTCATGAGTTCAAACCCCACACTGCATATAAAGATTACTTAAAAAAAAAAAAAAAGTCTTATGGGGCGCGCCTGGCTGGCTCAGTCTTTGAGCATCTGACTCTTGGTTTCGGCTCAGGTCATAATCTCATGGTTTTGTAGGTCGGTGCTGCCAGTGCAGGGCCTGCTTGGGATTCTCTGTCTCCCCCCACCAACCCTCTCTCTGCCCCTCCCCCACTCACGCTGTCTCTCTCTCTCTCAAAATAATAAAAAAAAAAATTAGTTTCCTCATCTACAAACCGACGAGACCCTTCCTCCTTAGCTTGCAAAACTGTTGAGTCAAATGAAACAATTTTAAAGCCCTCTGTAAAGTATACAATATTATGCAGATAAAAAAACTGCTTATGATAGTAATAAACTTAGTTTGTTTATCTTTCTACGAGATAACATAATGCAAGTATCTAAACAAACCAACAAAAATCTACAATCCCCTGGTCCTTTGGCAACCTCTCCTCTGCAAGCAAGAGCTCCCGCGTTGATGCAGGAGTTAGCAGTTCACCCTGCCTCAGACCCATTTTGGGGCGGGGGGGTGGTGAGAGGGGGGAGCTTTGTATGAAAACACAAATCAAGGGTCCTGAATCTGAAGGAACAAAGTGAAGAGCCTTATTGGTTTCCTATTTTTCAAATATAGTTTATTGTCAAATTGGCTTCCATATAGTCCCCAGTGCTCATCCCAACAAGTGCCCTCCTCCATGCCCATCACCCACTTTCCCCTCTCCCCCAACCCCCCATCAGCCCTCAGTTTGGTTTTTGTTTTTAAGTGTCTTTTATGTTTTGTCCCCCTGAACATAAGCTTTTCATATGTGTTTTTGCCCCTTGTGTATTTTCTTTTGAATATTGTGTATTCATTTCCCTCAGGAGCTTAGTAAGAAGATCACTGGGCAGGGAGTCAAGAGATCTGGGAACCAGCCCCCAGCCCACACACCTCAGGCCTGGGTTTCTTCATCTGTAAAATGAGGGCGATCGGTCCAGGTGACCATGATATTCTCTAAGAGTTCTAAAATGTACCGCTGACCACATAATGACCGGTTTTCTATAATTTTAGCTTAAAAATAACCAATGGCATAGACAAAACTAAAACGAGGAGCCAAAATCTTTTCCTGCCCTTCCAGGCTTAATAAACAAATAAGAATGATTCATAGGTAGCCTGCATTTGCATCAACCCAGCCAATTTGTATTATCTACAGGCCTAAACCTCTTCTGGCTAATTCCAAGGTGAATTCTTATCTGAGCCCTTTATTTATCTTAGTTATGTTTACAGAAACTAGTTTAATAATTGCCCTTCTTAGGGGCGCCTGGGTGGCTCAGTCGGTTGAACATCCAACTTCGGCCCAGGGCATGATCTTGCGGTTTGTGGGTTGGAGCCCCACATCGGGCTCTGTGCTGACAGTGTAGAGCCTGGAGCCTGCTTCGGATTCTGTGTCTCCCTCTTTCTGCCCCTCCCCTGCTCACGCTCTGTCTCTCTCTCTCTCTCTCAAAAATAAATAAACATGAAAAAATAATTTTTTTAAATTGCCCTTCTTAGACATTATCTCCTACATTTTCCTCAAGTGTGAGAATAAGACTACATTAGATTGTATCTGAATTGTTTAAATACTATATACAATCTTAAGCAGGCATTTGTATGTGGTTCAAGTGATGGATTCTTAGAGAAAAACAAGTACCTGCCACTCACCTGATAAAATGCAGACACTTCAATAGAAATGGTGGCTAATATATCACAATTCTGGCTACAAATATAATTACCTTGTATTATTTTTTAGAAGGTAGATGGGAATTACTACACCCACATTCAGATTCCCCTAGCATAGCTTCTACCCAGCAAAAGAGGTAGATAAGGAATTCTAGGTGCAAAAAGCTCTGGACTGTTAGGCATATGCTATTCTTGACAGGTTGTTTCTTCCTGATTTTTGTTGCTTGTTTTGAAAGATGGCTGGTCCAGCCTAGTCCAGAATGAGACAAAGTTAGAAAGGACATTGAAAATAAGGACGTTGAATTATAATTACAGCCACACAGTTTCAATCTGTGCTTCCCAGCACCGTGGCTGCAATGTAAGCCCGTGAGTTGTGGCTCATTCTACCTGAAATGTGCTTATGTGTAAAACACACCGTGGATTTTAAAGGCAGCATGAAAAAAGAAAATGCAAAATATCTCATTCTTGATTGTTAAGCAATTACATGTTAAAATAATATTTTGGATACATTGGGTTAAAAAAGTTTTAAGCATGTACTTCTTTTTTTAAAATTTTTTTGTAACATTTTATTTATTTCTGAGAGAGAGAGACAGCATGAGCAGGGGAGGGTCAGAGAGAGAGGGAGACACAGAATCTGAAACAGGCTCCAGGCTCTGAGCTAGCTGTCAGCACAGAGCCCAATGAGGGGCTTAAACCCACGAACTGTGAGATCATGACCTGAGCCAAAGTTGGTTGCCCAACCGACTGAGCCACCCAGGCTCCCCTTAAGCATGTACTTCTAATACATCTATATTTATAAGTCATACGCATATACATACAAAGCTAAATCATATGCATTATTAAATATTTTAATTATTACTGATACAAAAATTTTGTCCTAACTAAAAAATCATAATTATTAGTAATATCATATTATTAGTAGTGCAATATAATTAGTAACAGCAATATAATAGATTATGTCATAATTGTGATGTTTGATTTAGCACTTTGCAGTGAACCAAAGGTCTGGTTCTACATTCAGCTTTTTTTTTTCAACACATTCTTTTAAAATCTGTCAAAGCAAAAAAAAAAAAAAAGAAAACTTTAAAAATATGTGTTATGTATTACTAAATAAGTTTACTAAACCATAATACTCGTTTTTAATCCTTATCTAACAATTACATTACTATTTTGTTGAAATTTGGCTAGGAAAGTTTTCCATTTTCCCAAAGCAAGTTAGTTATCCCTATAAATCAATTGGAAGTTGTCAAATCCTTATTTTAATCAAATGTATTTAAAACCCATTGAAACTCTTCATTTGTAAGATTTTAAAACATATTAGAAAATTCTGTTTTTAAGTTTTTCATGTGTGCACATGCAGATTTTCTTAAAGGTATCGTTACATTGAGGTTTTTTGTTTTTGTTTTTGTTTTTAATATTTTTTATTTATTTCAGAGAGAGAGAGAGAGAGAGAAACAGCGTGAACAGGGGAGGGTCAGAGAGAGAGGGAGACACAGAATCGGAAGCAGGCAGGCTCCAGGCTCTGAGTTAGCTGTCAGCACAGAGCCCGACGCGGGGCTCGAACCCACAAACCATGTGATCATGACCTGAGCCGAAGTCGGACGCTTAACCGACTGAGCCACCCAGGCGCCCCTGTTTGAGGTTTTTTTTAAAAAAATCACATAATGATAGATTCCTTTCCAAGTATATGTTTTCAAAATAAATTCTCCGAAGTATACATTTCTTTCAAAAAATACTTACAGTATTACCTATTTCTAAAATATCACCTGTGTCTTGAAAAGTTGATCTGGTTTGTTTTTCCAAAAAACATCTAGTAGCAAGCTTAAAAATGACCAAGAGCCCCCTGTTATTACTTAAAAGATCAACACTTGTCTTTTTGTCAAAGAAAGATATGTAACTCTTCACCAAGGCTGACAATCCCTTTCAGGACTTTGCCTCTAGATAACCAGGAAACCTTTGTCTTCTGGTCATCTCCTGAAATTGGTCAGGCAGTGCTTCTGGTTGAAATCAGTAGAATCTACTCTAGCTAGTTTGAACAGAACAGGAAACAGGTAACTAAAAGAATAGTCAGAAGGGCTGAGGAAACAGTGAAACTCCTCCTAAGGGTCCAAACCAGAGCTGGAGCCCCAAGGGATCTATCTACCACCTGTGCCTGCTGGCTTCAGGATGATGCCACTTTCTTCCTCTTCTTTTAATGTTTATTTATTTTGGAGAGAGAGACAGAGACAGAAAGAGAGAGACTGAACACCAGCAAGGGGAGGGGCAGAGGGGCAGAGAGAGAGGGAGACGTAGAATCCAAAGCAGGCTGCAGGCTGCTGGAAGTCAGAGCAGAGTCAGATGCTTAACTGATCAAGCCATGCAGACGCCCCAGGACCACGCCACGTCTGCCACCATCCATGATAGCAACATGATGCCCTACACCCTGCCTCTTCACCTGTGTACTTCGGTTCCAAATCAAAGTCCTACTCAGGTGAGCCTTACACAAGGAACCTAAATCAAAAATCTACACTTTAGCTCAGAAAAAGGCGGGGCAATATAGTTTTTCACATTCTATTTTGAGAAGTGGGATCTACAAATTATCAAATTTGGGGAATTATCAAAATGTGGAGAGAGAGTTCTAAAGATTTTGAGTAGTCCCAAAGGAAAAGATGTTCCCCCCACTGCCTACCTCATTACAAAGTGTTCTCAGTATTCCCTACACCCTACACTAAATATACACCCTACATTCCCTACACTAAATCCACTTAGGAAGGCTCACCAAGACTACAATATTCCACAAATACTCCAATATGCTAAAAGTCAGAGGGAATGGAAGCCTACTATCAAGCTCCCCATGTCACAGGACCCCTTTCTCTCAGATGTGGCTGAGTGAGGGTGCACGTGTTGGCCTCCATGTTAGGTAGCAGAAGGCTTCGTTTCTTTCTTATTTTCAAGAAGAAGAAGAAGAAGAAGAGAAAGAAGAGAAAGAAGAAGAGGAAGAAGAAGAAGAGGAAAAAGAGGAAGAAGAGGAAGAAGAAGAAGAAGAGGAAGAAGAGGAAGAGGAAGAGGAAGAAGAAGAAGAAGAAGAAGAAGAAGAAGAAGAAGAAGGAGAAGAAGAAGAAGAGAAAGAAGAGAAAGAAGAAGAGGAAGAAGAAGAAGAGGAAAAAGAGGAAGAAGAGGAAGAAGAAGAAGAAGAGGAAGAAGAGGAAGAGGAAGAGGAAGAAGAAGAAGAAGAAGAAGAAGAAGAAGAAGAAGAAGAAGGAGAAGGAGAAGGAGAAGGAGAAGAAGAAGGGGAGAAGTTCCAGTATTTTCCCTCCATGAGGTCTTGTGCCTTTGGAGATGTCTGCGCCAGACCAGCAAGTCTCAAAAAAACAGTTGGTTTTTCTGGACCACGGCAAAAATGAGAAAAATGTGAACCAAAAAATAAGTTTTTCCTAATGCCAAATTAATTCAAAAGTCCCTCCTTTGTTCTTCCTTTTTTAAAAAAGTTAAAGTGTCTTCTCATTTATAAAATGATGGCCGTAGAACATGACAGGAGTAATGAAATCCTTGCTTAACAACAACAACTACAAAAAATCATAAGTCAATTCCCCTAAAATATTTTCAAATTGAATTTCTCTCTGAGGATGAAAAATCTGTAGTTTATTGTTCTAGATATATAGTATTTCAACTTGTTCCTGCAAAAGGATTGGAGAAATGTGGGAAAACGTTAAGAAAGCTGCAAAGCAAACCTGCAGGAAGATACTCAATGTCATGTCATTGGGGAAATGCAAATGAAAACCTCAGTGAGATGCCATTTGACATCCTTTGCAATAGCCATTATTTAAAAAAGGGAGGCGATAACAACTATTGGCTGGGAAATTGAGAACTTCCTCATGCACTGCTTCAAGGAATATAAAATGGTGCAGCAGCTATAGAAAACAATTTGGTGGTTTTTCAAAAAGTTAAACCTTGAATTACCATATATCCCAGCAATTCCACTCCTAGGCATATACCCAAAAGAACTGAAAGCCTGGATTACATAGATTCTTCTCTACCAATGGTTATAGCAACATTATTCATAATAGCCAGAAAGTGGAAACAGCCCAAATGTCCATCAACAGATAAAAAGATAAAGAAAACGTATATATACATACAATGGAGTATCATTACCCTTAAAAAGAAATGAGATTCTTATACATACTTAAACATGGATGAACCTTGGAAACATTATGCTAAGTGAAAGAATCCAGATACAAAAGGACAAATATTGCATGGTTCTACTTGTATGAAGTATCTAGAATAATCAAATTCATAGAGACAGAAAATAGAATAAAGGTTCCCAGGGGCTAGGGAGATAATGTTTAATGGATGCAGAGTTTTAGTTGGAGATGTTGAAAGTTTTCTAGAAATGTATAGTGGCAACGGTGGCACAACTCCATGCATGTACTTAATGCCACTGAATTGTATGCTTAAAAATGGTTAAATGGTAGAGGCATCTGGGTGGCTCAGTTGTTTAAGCATCCGACTTCAGCTTGGGTCATGACCTCCTGGTTTGTGAGTTTGAGCCCCATGTCAGGCTCTGTGCTCACAGCTCAGAGCCTGGAGCCTGTTTTGGATTCTGTGTCTCCCTCTCTCTCTGCCCCTCCCCCACTCATGCTCTGTCTCTGTCTCTCTCTCTCTCTGTAAAATAAACATTTAAAAAAATTTAAATAGTTAAACAGTAAACTTTATGTATATGTCACCACAATAAAAAAAAAAAAGGGAGGAACAAACTACTGATCATGTAACATGGATGAGATTTTCCATCTCAATGACGTTATGCTGAGTAAAAGAGTCCAGGTACAAAAAGGAGAGTACATAGTACACAATTCCATTTATGTAAATACAAAACAGGGAGATCTCTCAACATATGGTGATACCAATCAGAAGTGTGGTTATTTGTGGTTAGGCTGGGACAGGTAAAGAGCACAAGGGAATTTTCTAGAATGATGAAAATGTTCTACAACTTGATGTAGTTTTGACAATCAAAATTCATGGAATTGTACATCTAGTATCTGTGCATTGAGCTCTATGCAACATGTATGTCAATTAAACAATATGATGAACTGAAATAAAACTGCATTAAAAAGAAATAAACATTTAAAAAGAGTTGAGAGTCAAGACTACACTGTATGTTAACTAACTTGAGAAAAGGAAGGAAGGAAGAAAAGAAAGAAAGAAAGAAAGAAAGAAAGAAAGAAAGAAAGAAAGAAAGAAAGAAAGAAAGAAAGAAATAGAATAAAATAGAATAAAATAAAATAAAATAAAAATAGAGTTGTGGTGCATCACAAAATAATGTAATTATTTTTCTGAGTCGCCAGAGCTCATCTCTTCCCTGCTTGCTCAGTGGATGTCAACATGAAAAATCCGCAAACCCCAAGAAGAACTTAAAGTATTTTTTCATTATTTCTTGCTTTTTCAGTTGTTTGTTTTAGCTGTTAAGGTGAGCATCCATCAGAAAACAAACTGAGCTGAAAAAGAACATTAATCTCAGTTTCAAAGTATTGCTTTTCGAAGTATCTCCACTATGGTCCATGAATTCTTGAGAATTTCTTGATTTTAGAAAAATATCCCCCCTCCATACTGGATTTACTCTGTGGCATTCTATTCTATTTTATTATTATTTAGAGAAAATATTTATTTATTTATTATTCAGGGGAATACTCTGCCTGGTTTTCTGATGAAAAAGGCCCAAAGAATGGATTAAATCATCAATGCAAACTAGAATGTAAATCCCAACCAAACCTGGGAACCACACCCAACTTCCTGAGTAGTAGGGCAGAGCCTAGGGAAACAGGGCCATCACAGCCACAAGGAGGTAGGGAAAGAGAGAAGGCGAGGAGGGATCACACACTATTTTAGGAGCTTTACTCTATGTCATTTAAAGACTATAAACAAGAATATGGAAAAGAGATTCAAAGAGAGGTAAAAAAGAAAAAAAATTCTTGCCTATCTTTACCCACCAAGTACAAAGTCATATTTTAACAGAAG